>NC_090745.1:23433523-23446023 GCF_036898095.1 Palaemon carinicauda
AAATAAATATATATATATATATATATATATACATATGTATGTGTGTGTGTATTTATAATATATATATATTATATGTGTATATATATACACATATATGCATGTATATATATATATATATATATATATATATATATATATATATATATATATATTACAAACTAAGCAGCAACTCTAGTTGAAAAAGCAAGATGCTATAAAGCGCAAGGGGTCCAACAGAGAAAATAGCCCAGTGAGGAAAGGAAACAGGGAAGTAACTAAACTACTTTATATAAATGCCTTTCTGTTGAGCAGGTAGACATAAATTTTGTTTCATGGTTTTTTTTTTTTTTTTTGTTACTTACTTAACTAACATTGATATTAATCTTGATTTATAAGCATTATTTGATTTTTTTTTATAGTTTATTTTTTATTTTTCTGTTTCTTTCCTGCACTGAGATGTGTTCCCTATTGAAACCTTATGACTTGTAGCATCCGGATTTTCCAAATGGGGTTCCAGGCTTGGTTGTGATAATGTCACTCGCATACGTTTCCTTAGCATCTTATTATTCAGCTGTGACCAGGAACAAAAGAATTCTGTATTGGTACAAGTAGGTCTTATTTATATATAAGTAGAAAAACAAAATTGAAAAAAAGTTTAGAGAGAGAAAGGGTTTGCGTTTTTGTGGAAGAAAATACCTTTAATGGCTTATCTCTCTCTCTCTATCTCTCTCTCTCTCTCTCTCTCTCTCTCTCTCTCTCTCTCTCTCTCTCTCTCTCTCTCAAAACAGATTATGAGGTCTTACCAGGATTGACATGTATGAAAATCTTTTGTCTTATAACACATGCAGTTATATAAATCAAAAGTGTCAGTATAATCTTACAATATTCATCGTTGATTAAAAATGCTTTTCTCTCTCTCTCTCTCTCTCTCTCTCTCTCTCTCTCTCTCTCTCTCTCTCTCTCTCTCTCTCTCTTTTCCAGTGATGTGTTATTTTCCCACCCTTGGTATTGATATGATTGATTGCCATTTAGACACCATTTCACATCACGCAAATGTAAAATTTCCTAAAATCTATTGTTCATGGTATGTGGTTAAAGTTATATAAAATGTCATTACACTTCTGTATACGAATTAGGAAATGTGCGTGATATAAGCCAATTTACAGTGAACTGCGTTAAAATGGGCAGTTTTAATCTCTTGTTTTGATTCTTTTGCTCCCTTGAACCTACTTGCTGTTTTCTCTTAATAATACAAAGGTGACAGTAAAAAAAAATGTCTGAGATTATGAATACTATTGTCGTGGCGGTTACTATGGCGTTTAAACAGTAAATATTTTTTTTTTTTTTTTTTTTTTTTTTTTTTTTTTTTTTTTTTTTTTTTTTGAATGGCAAAGGCAAGGGAGAGTGACATTACCGTACTATGCTGATCAATGCCCTAGAGGCAGTATATACATATATAGGATCAAGCTCCCAAGCCCCCTCTCCCCCCAAACTAAGACCAGGGAATGCCAGGCAAAGGCTGCTGATGACTATGACTCAACAGGAAGACTTTTAGGCTTCCCCGTAGCTCACAAGGATGGTGAGTTAGCAGATACCAAAGAAACTAACGAGTTTGAGAGGGACTCAAACCCAGTCTGGCGATCACCAGGTGAGAGGGACTCAAACCCTAGTCTGGCGATCACCAGGCAGCGACGTTTCCAATAGGCCACCGCAACCCAGTACTATTTGCTTTGACTATGCAAGTAAATTTTACGCAAGTAAAAAGTACGACTGTAAGTTCTTAAGTTCCTAAGACCATGACAATTAGAGGGCTGCCCCTGAAGACTGTTCATCTGTATATATTACTTCTTGCCTTTTCATGCCATGTCTGAGACCGGTTAGAATAGAATGTCTATCATATGGTGTGCACTAATGCTTATTTAGAAAACAAGTTAAATGTCTTATTTCGTGGCCTGAGGAACGAAAAATGAGAAGAATAATAATATCAGTTGTAGTATTGACAATGTATCACCATTATTATGCAATGAATAAGTAACAGGGATCCACAGTAGCCATTGCCTGGCTCTCCTTGGTCCTATCTTTGGTGGAGAGGGGTCTTAAGTGCTGATCTCAAGTGCAGTATAATATGGTCAGTCTCTAGGTCCTGCTAACTAGGGATTGTCACTGTCCCTAGCGTCTGCCATTCATGAGCAACCTTTAAACCTTCAAAGTTGTTCATTATTATTATTATTATTATTATTATTATTATTATTATTATTATTAATATTATTATCATCATCATTATTATAGGTGAAGAACAATTATATTACTAATACCATAGCATAATAGAGTAGGATGCCGCTCTCCCCCCAAAAATATACACACCAGTTGGTCACTCATTATCATCTATCGAGAAAATTGCTTGCCAAAGCGATAAAGTATTGAGTGATTAGATGCTGTGATATATTTCAAAACGATAATTTTGATAAGAGAAGGTAATTCTTTTCCTTTATCAGGTAAGATGTACTGAGTAATATGAAACAGTAACCGTCAAAGGAATCGATTTATTGAAAGGTGGTTCTATGCTGCTTGGTAGATTGATTGATATTGTGTTGCCCTTATGGTAGAATGAAGTACTTCTAGTTCCAGGTACTTGCTTCATCCAGAGAGAGAGAGAGAGAGAGAGAGAGAGAGAGAGAGAGAGAGAGAGAGAGAGAGAGAGAGAGAGAGATGTATATTAGTATGGAGCTTGCTTTTCTCATTATTATTATTATTATTATTATTATTATTATTGTTGTTGTTGTTGTTGTTATTATTATTATTATTGGTTTTTTTTTATGTTGTTATTATTACTAACTAAGCTATAACCCTAGTTTGAAAAGCAGGATGCTACAAACCCAAAAGCCTCCAACGGGAGAAAAATAGCCCTGTGAGGAAAGAAAATAAGTAAATAAAGAATATATGTATGAAGAGTAATGAATAAAAAGTATAAAATATTTTAATATCAGTAATAACGTTAAACTAGATATTTCGTATATAAACTTTTGTCAGCCTGTTCAAAATAAAAACATTTTCTACATGTTTGAACCTCTTGAATTTATCATTATTATTATTATTATTATTATTATTATTATTATTATTATTATTAGCTAAACTACAACCATAGTTGGAAAAGCAGGATGCTATAAGCCCAAGGGCTCTAACAAGGAAAATCGCCTAGTGAATAAAGAAATAGGGAAACAGATAGCAGTGAATAAGTGTACCTTCAAGCAAAGAGAACGCTAACCCAAACCAGTGGAAGTTCATGGTACAGAGGCTATGGCATTACCCCAAGTTAGAGAACAATTGTTTGATTTTGGAGTGTCCTAGAATTGTTATACAGATTTAACTGCCTGATTAGGAAGATCACTCCACAATGTGGTTACAGATCTAATAAAACTTCTAGAATACTGTGCAGTGTTGAGCATTATGACGAAGGCGAAACTGTTAAACCTAACTGTACAGAATGGTGCAGTCTGTGAATATCCGAATATAAGAAATGGTCAGAATTGTGGAAAATCTTATGCAACATGTTTAAAGAGCGGTAGTTTATATTTTGTTATGTGTGTTTGGATGGCGACACAACTGAACTACTGAAGGTCACAAGAGTTAGTGCAGTGTGCCCCTTGCATTCTCGTCACTGGCATTGTTGGACTTTGGATGGATGTAATAAAGAGAGGAGTTTGACTCAGTGTTGTCTGAATTGCAGGAAAAGAAGTCATTCAGTGTATTTGGCTTGATTAAAAAGTGTGAATATGAGGAAATCGTTAATTGAATAAAAGAACCTGAAAAATCTGAGGTAAAGAAGACTCAAAAAGACTCGAGAGAATACGATATCATGGAAATATATGTTGAAGAGTCGACGGTGCAAATGCTATTTTAAAAAGAAAAACTGTTCTTAAATTCGCCTCTGCTGAAGATCTTTTTGGTACAATTAAAGTTGCCCATCTTGCTAGCGGACATGGAAGGGGGAATATTCTTTACAAAACTCTTAGTAAAAAGTATGTAAGCATAACTAGAGATCAGCTCTATGAAGAATGTCGAATTAAAAAAAAAATCCTGTGGCTGCATGTCTAAATCTGATTAAATAAATTAAGAAATTAATTACACAGATTTTTTTTTTTATCGTGGACGTGCAGAGAGTTCCCTAACGTGAGTGTTAATGCAGAAACACAAACCCATCTGGTTGGAAAAACAATGTCGTTACTTTTGTAAGTGGTAGTTAAAAAGTTGAGAGGTGTAAACAAATTACGATTTCATCTTACTTCCTAAAATTATGAAGTCTCTTTGACAGTTCAAGCAAGGTTTTCAAGGAGAACAGTTGTATATATTTCGTAAGGATTCATTTTGGGCACACAGATGAAAGTTTTTTTACGAATTTATATGTATATATTTGTTTATATGTCTTATTCATTTAAGCGTTAAAAGGCGTAAATTGGTTTATTTGTGACATTTAACATTTGATTGTCCTATAAATATGATAAAATGTGATTTAAAGTGGCAATGAAAGTGTCTTGTTTAGAAAATTATATTTAATTAGCTTTGCAAGATGTATTAAGGTACATCATGTCACCGTTATGACTTATTGAATATTATGGGCTATTTAATTATGTACAGTATTTAAAGTTTGTAATAATTCCTTTCAGGAATGAACCTACTGCTACTGTTACTACTGCTACTGCTACTGCTACTGCTACTGTTACTACTGCTACTGTTACTACTGTTACTACTACTACTACTGTTAACGGAATAAAGGTCAGTGTTGAGTTTCTGAGTTTGTGTCGCCCATAACAGTGAGGGTTGTCGTACTCTAAGTGGAAGAAAATGGGAAATATAAATTCGAAACGAGGCGTGAGGTCTTAAAACAACTTTACACAAGAAATTATTTCACTTCTGCGAGCAGCAGTACTTATCCATTGAAGATGTTCCCAAGGAACGAGAGATAGCTAATGCAGACCCAATTGACCAAGACAAAGTTTTATTCAGTATAGCTGCTCAACTCATTGTAACAACAACCGTTGCAAGTGCTATAAAAGTCTGAGAGTAAAATCTCTTTTATTTACATATATATTTACATTTATATATATATATATATATATATATATATAGTATACAGTATATATACTGTGTATATATATATATATATATATATATATATATATATATATATATATATATATATACTGTGTGTGTATATATATATATATATATATATATATATATATATATTTATATACACGTATGTATATAGTTATATTATATATAAATATATATATATATATATATATATATATATATATATATATATATATATATTACATGTATATATATATATATTACAAATATATATATATATATATATATATACATATGTATATATATATATATATATATTTATATATATATATATATATATATATATATATATATATGTATATATTACACACACATATATATATATGTATGTGTGTGTATCTAAGTGAATATTAGCCGCCCTTTTTGACGGATCGCGTATACTACTGTGTGTGTATATATATATATATATATATATATATATATACATATATATATATATATATATATATATATATATATATATATAGATAGATAGATAGATAGATAGATATACATACATCTATAGGTATAGCTATAGTTATATACTTAGTTATGTATGTAGGTGTGTACTGTACTGTAAGAATCAAAAGAACGCAGACACTCGCGGGTAATCTTTCATCAGATGTCTCTAGTGTTCCCGTGACAAAACAGGAAAGGTGTTAAGCCACCCTGACACTTGCACGAATTTGTGGCACGCATTGTCACGACTCGAGTCGTGCCAATGCGTGAACTTCTCGTGAACTGGCGTGAAGTGTTCGTAAACCCGCTGTGACATCGTGGCATGTTTTGACGAGAATTTTGAAATGTTAAAAATTTTGGTCACGACAAAATTTCGTGACCGGGTCGTGAACTATGCGCAAACTGTTCACGAACTCGTTGTAAACTCGTCGGGATGATGCAGGAGGATGCGTGCCAGTGCGTGGCAA
This sequence comes from Palaemon carinicauda, assembly GCF_036898095.1. NCBI lineage: Eukaryota > Metazoa > Arthropoda > Malacostraca > Decapoda > Palaemonidae > Palaemon > Palaemon carinicauda. The sequence continues at coordinate 23,439,562 of NC_090745.1, forward strand.
AACGTGCCATGCCACGACTGTCACGAACTGCCTCGAATAGTTCACGAACAGCTCGCGTTGAGTTCACGAGTAGTTGACGACATGTTCACGAATATGCGTGCGTCGCAGCGTGACCGTGCCTTCCTACTGACAGGGTCACGTGTACATCATGCATTGATGGCACGAGCAGTTCACGACTAGTTTATGCAGTTCACGAACAGTTTGCGCATGGCACGAGCAGTTCGCGAACAGTTCAGAACAGTTCACAAGCAGTTCACGACTACTGTGCGACAGTGGCACTGGCGTCGGTTTAGGGGGTATATATAGAGCTTCCTGGACGCGTCTGTTGTTTTGTTAAAGTTTTTATAGTTTAAAAATTAAATATTTACTTTAATGTTGTTACTTTTAGAATATTTTATTTTTCCTTGTTTCCTTTCCTCACTGGGTTATTTTCCTTGTAGGAGCCCTTGGGCTTATAGCATTCTGCTTTTCCAACTAGGGTTATAACTTACATAATAATAATAATAAAAATAATAATAATAATAATAATAATGATAATAATAATAACTGGTGGAATCTCTCTCTCTCTCTCTCTCTCTCTCTGTGTGTGTGTGTGTGTGCAGGCGACATCGTATTTTTGTCAGTTGAAAAAAGTTATAAGCGATTTTTTCAAAGTACTCACATTATTCGTACTTTCGATTTGAGGGTGATTTAATTTTACTCGCATTAATAGGGAAAACGTTTATATATTGTTGTGGTGTAAAATATGATATAATTATAATTAACTTTGATCAGCCCTTGTGCTAATTGTCTCTTCTGCCTCTGCCAGCCTTAAAGACACAATTAGCACAAGGCTGATCAAAGTTAATTATAATTATATCATATTTTCTACCACAACAATATATAAACGTTTTCCCTATTAATGCGAGTAAAATCAAATCACCCTCAAATCGAAAGTACGAATAATGTGAGTACTTTGAGAAAATCGCTTATAACTTTTTTCAACTGACAAAAATACGATGTCGCCTGCACAGAGAGAGAGAGAGAGAGAGAGAGAGAGAGAGAGAGAGAGAGAGAGAGATATTCCACCAGTTATTATTATTATTATTTTTATTATTATTATTATTAGCTAAGTTATAACCCTAGTTGGAAAAGCAGAATGCTATAAGCCCAGGGGCTCCAACAAGGAAAATAGCCCAGTGAGGAAAGGAAACAAGGAAAAATAAAAAATTCTAAAAGTAACAACATCAAAGTAAATATTTCCTTTTTAAACTATAGCATGTTGCCTCTTCCAAAGCCAATCCAAAAATGACCAAGGGTTGGAGAGGCCCCGTTTTTATATGGCGTGGCCAAGTCGGCACAACACCATCTGAATTGCGTGAACTCGTCGTGCCAACGCAGGAAGTGTGCAAACTATGCGTGAACTCGTCGTGCCAGTTCGTGTCAATGTGGACACGAACGGGCACGCATTCGTGAACTATTTGTGAACTCATTGTGAACTGTGCGTGAACTCGTCGTGAACAGTGCGGAGCCTCCCAGTTCGTGCCACAAAAGGTCACGACTTGCCACGACAAGTTCGTAGCAAAAATTCGTGCAAGTGTCAGGGCACCCTTACTCTTCTTACTACTACTATGAAATGGGTGGAGCCCTCTCCAACCTTAGCGAATCAAAGACAGCAAAGGGGTGTTTTTGCTAGTGAAAGCATTAAAATTATACAGATCGAGTTGCCATATTTCATTCTGTTTTATTATTTGACGTTTCGAATATCCACTGCAAATACTGAAAACACATACATGCACACACACATATATATATATACATACATATATATATATATATATATATATATATATATATATATATATATATATGTGTGTGTGTGTGTGTTTGTGTGTGTGTGTGTATCATGAATCCGCAAAATCATGTAGAAATTATTGGAGTATCGCAGCTAAACAATTCCTTCCGTTAACAGCTACATTAGATTATTTCGACATTAGTCTTGTTCAAGTCACCGATGAAAGAAAAGCTGCTTTCAGATATGGTTCGATGTAAAATAATAATAAAAAAAAAAACACCATACATGAGTTATACTGGCCTAAATGACATTCAGAGAGAGAGAGAGAGAGAGAGAGATTCGGCCTGAATACATCGTTTTTAATATATTTGTAGTACTTTGGTCAAAATTCGCCCGTAACTTTTTGAATTAGGTTGGTGACAAACAAATAGACAGAGGTGAAAACATGACCTCCTTGGCGGAGGTAATAATAATAATAATAATAATAATAATAATAATAATAATAATAATAATAATTGGACCAAAACGTAAATTTTGAGAGAGTTCTGTCAAAGTGAGTATTGGCCCGCGAACCGAGCCCTTTGATAATTTGGAATTGCAAGATATTTCTTTGGATTTATTAAACGTAATTAGTTCTTCTTACCTTCTAAATTCCTGGAATTTATCCATTTATCCAAACCTACCGAAATCTTGTAACCCTACCAGATACCACATTATTACTTCCATTCTTGCCTGTTTGTCTTTCAACAATTCCAACTCTTAATGAGATAAAGATTCACTTCACGAACATCATGTCTCTAGAGATTGGAACGTATAATGTTTCTCAAGATGATATTTATTTTGAAATCGAGTTTTATGTAAGTGGGCGATATAAACTTGACGCTATCTTTTATCATTTAATATGGAGAGAGAGAGAGAGAGAGAGAGAGAGAGAGAGAGAGAGAGAGAGAGAGAGAGAGTGAGAGAGAGAGAGAGAGAGAGAGAGAGAGAAGGGGTGAGAGAGGGAGAGAATAGTGAGAGTCAAAGAAGATTGGGGGGTCAAGATGTTCATTCCATACCATTTATGTTACTGATGAACTCTTTATGATTAGTTGGCAGCTTGACTCCGTGTTATACATTTCAGTATTAAAATTACAAACTTCATTTCAAACTAAGCTGATATTATCTAGTTACCGATAATCTGTTGCGCTACGTCTTTATAGTGCGATTTGTGAAACGACAGGAAAAAAGAAAGAAAAAAAAAGAATAAAGTCATGCTATTTTTAAGGAACAAGACACTAAGGATTTCAATAGATAAAACAGAATTATATTTGAAAACGAACTAATTTTGGGCCAGTTCGTAAACAATGCATAAAAGCTTTCTAGAATATGGTACCAATGGGCAAGGGGGGGTGCGCTTTAAAGAACTTATTTTCAAGGTTGTAAGCAATGTTTTCTCCCTTTTTAGCTTAGCATTTTCAGTTCGTATTGTATCATTCCTTTTTTACAGTACATGTGTTTATTTTTCTAGTTTTATTACCCTGGTTTTAGGACAGGTTACTGGAAGATGTAAATGAGAATGTAGAAGCTGGACAATTTATACAGAGAGCTAGAGACAGGACTAGGTGAAGGCCATTGACAGCCCACGTCGAGGACATGGCACCTAGATAGATTATCCTGGTTATTTCTGATCGCCTTTCTATCAATAATGATTTTAGAAATATCGGTTTCTCTGGAATTTACCTTTCTTTGGTTTGATATTGGGTAATATTAGCCTACTGATTTCTCTGATATATAGTATATGTCCAGAGGGAGACCAGAAGCAACGTTTAGTTATTTCATGTTGGCTATACTATATAACCAATATTGAAAAAATTTGAGAAACAGGCAGTCTCCCATCTAATATCGTTTAAAGAATTAAATTTTGAGAAAGTTTTCTTTTTCAAATTTTTGGTGACCTGTTATTTCTAAGGAAGTTATTTTAAGCACTTCAGGTTGGTAGTATTTTGAAAATTGTTCACATATTTGTACTTTAGAATCGGACTTTTAACCTAAACTGATGGAGAAAAACCTGACGCTTATTAAACTCCATGTTCATAATCCTGATATAAGTATCTGACATCATTGTTCAATGGACTCAGTATGCATGGTGTTTAGAATATTTAGTAATAAGCAAGTGATGATTTTTTCTCCCGACAAATTCCAAACTTATTGTAAAAAAAATAGTGCCTTTGATTTTTTACAGAAAATGTAAAGATATTTGTTCAAATGTATTTCGAAGTTAAGATTAGTGATTTTTCTGACCTATATGTTCATTTGTTTATTTCCTTGTTTATCTAGAAAGTTGCCGACCAGAGTGTTTTTAAATTGGTTACTGCACATTGTTAAAAATAAAAGCAAATGCTTGAATGTGATTGAACAAGTCGCCAAAAAGAAAAAAAATGTTAAATTGTGATATTTGATTAATACTGTATATTTTGTAAAGGTGACAAGGTAAAGGACTCTGGTAATATATATAACTTGCAGAAGTTCCACTCAGATGCGTATAAAAACATTGAAGAAAAGGAAATTTAACTAAATGATGAAGATTTACTATACAAAGTAAGAGGACTAGATCTTTTCGCAAGGGAGAATGAATGCCGACCCAAGCAGTTTTTAGTGAGACGAATACCTAAGCCGTGTTACACCATCACAGAAACTGAAGAAACATCAGACAAGAAAAGATGTATAGAGAAAGCATTTTCGCATTTACGATTTTATATAAAAAAAGAAGTTATTCACAAAGATCGGGTTCTAAAACTGTCATTTAGAAGTGTGTATAATGATAATCTATGCAACAATAACAATAATGAACAAGATTTTGAAATAACTAGTCAATCTCAGGTTGAAGATTGAATACTGTTCTGACCTGTACGACAGCATCAACTTCTGATCATCCCCATATAAACCCCACACTGATATTTTGTAAATCTTTGGAATCACTGAAAACAATTGTTCTTTCTGCTTAGGATTTGTGAGATGATAACTGGATCAAAGAAGTTAGTCTTGAGCTTTACACTAGATTACTAAATCCCTTCAAAGAAACCAAGACACTTCTATGCCCCACCAAAACTAGTGACGTTCCTTATCCACTATAGGAAATTCCTGCTTATGTTCTATAATCTGTATTTACACTAATGTGTGGTAAGAGGGACCCACCAGATCGAGAATGAATATTAGTACTATCAGTTAGTCAAGATATGTGTAAAGCAGCAACAGGTGGACAGTGGAAGATGAAAACGCATATCCTACTATGTATGACACCCCGCCATATCTTCAAATTAAAACAATTAACTACTTTCCTAAACAAACTAGGTAATTATGAGTCTTATGCTTTTTCTCTTGTATTGGAAACTGTCCTGGCATATACATGGTTGAAAGTGTTTCAGTAATCAGTAATAGTGATGTGGTTAAGTGTTTTATGGCGACTAAGACAACTTTGATCAGCTGGTGTCTGATCTTTATGGAACTGGATCAGTTCAAAGCACAGTTGGAATCTACATGGAAGAATTTGGATTCTGTAAAGATGATGGCCTTAAATTAGTCCCTTGTATGACTAAACCTATTCCTGAGAAGATTTAAAAATCCAGTTTAAGATTTTCTACCATACTACCGGAGAAAATGACCTGAAGAACCAATCCTCATGGAGCCCTCAAACTGTGCTGGAAATTACAGCATCAAAATTCTGATTTTTTTCTAGATTATTGCTTGTCATATGTCCTTTTAGGGTCAATTTATCCCTGCTATATACGGATCTGTATCTAGTCGGCTACTGTCAATACTCCAAACTGTACGACAACTATGTATATATATGTATATGCATATATCGATATATATATATATATATATATATATATATATATATATATATATATATATATATATATGCATATATACACACACACACGCACATATATATATATATATATATATATATATATATATATGTATATATATATATATATATATATATATATATACATACATACATATATATATATACATATATATATATATATATATATATATATATATATATATATAGTGTTTTCATATTCAAATAATCCATATATTTTTGATATATTAATGTCAGGATTCTCTTAACGACCTCGGGATGGATCAGAGCTCCAGGAGAAATAACGCAAAGACAACAGCTGACCGGCCGGGAGTCGAAACCTGGTCCAGGCAACTTGTATGAACATTGACATACCACTTGGCCAAGTGGTATGTCAATGTTCACACAAGATTCCTGGACCAGAGTTCGACTCCCGGCCAGTCAGAAGCTGTTATCTTTGTGTGATTTGGCCTGAGGCTCTGATCCCGATGTCGTTAAGAGAATCCAGACCTTAATGTATCAAAAATATATGTTTTATTTAAATATATATATAAATATATATATATATATATATATATATATATATATATATATATATATATATATTTGTATATATATATTTAGATTTTATAACGGGGAACCGCGCCGTGCCAGCCGGAAAGGGGGAGCCCCGCCGTGCCAACAGGAATGGTGGAGCCCTGCCCTGCCAACGAAAAGGGAGGAGCCCCGCCCTGCCAGCGTGAAGGGGGGAGCCCCACCCTGCCAGCGAGAAGGGGAGAGCCCTCCCTGCCAGCGAGAAGGGGAGAGCCCCGTCCTGCCTGCTGGAAGATGGGAG
>NC_090745.1:23451023-23461023 GCF_036898095.1 Palaemon carinicauda
GTATATATTGGATTCATCACTGATTTTCTATTATGCAATGGTGATACTTGAATTTCGTTTTTTATCAAACTTACAACAACAACAACAACTACTACTTTATTCCACTTCTGCTATCTTTTACAAATCAACCAATAATAAATACGGTTAAAGATATTTGCTAGAACACTAACGGTTATCAAATGATATTTAGGCAATGATACAATATCTTACATGCTGTATCAAGACTACTCATTTAACTTCTCACTACACCTGCCTGAAACAGAAATGACTTCCTTATTTCCTCAGTGTTGGACTGCCTGAGGCAAGGGGTTGTGAAGAGGAAACTCTTCCCCCCCCCCCCCTCCCGACTCTTCCCTGCAGTGTCCACTTGGCCCCTCCTACGGAAAAATAGTAATTGTGTGTGTGTATATATATATATATATATATATATATATATATATATATATATATATTTTTTTTTTCTTTTTTTTAATGTGTTTTGTATTTGCAGTGGATTGTTGAGACATCAAAATTTAATGATAATAAAGAATTGAAATAGGGCAACTCGATTTGTTACTATTGTATGCTTTTGCTAACAAAGACAGCCCTTTACTGTCTTTGGTTCGCTGAGGTTGGAGAAGGCTCCGCCCATTTCGTAGAAGTAGTAAGAAGAGCGACACCTTGTCTGTTTTGTCATGGGAACAATAGAAACATCTGGCGAAAGATTTCTCCCGAGTGTTGGCGTTCTTTTGATTCTAACTGTACTTACTCAAAATGTATTTTCACATTATAATGCAACACTTATCAGGTACTACAGACACACAGTTTCTAAATGGCCGTGTGTAATGACCAAATAACAGTGTCATAATGTTTAATGTTTTCGTTTAGAGGCGAGAGTTGGGCCGCCTTTTGCAATATGCTGCTGGCTTTATTCATCTTTGGGACTGGAATGAAATAATCGTTGCGTCGTTTGTATGCATCATTCGCGTGTGTTTCCCAAGATGAGGTTTACCCTTGTAAATATATTAGAGTGAAAGCGGATTAAATGTCGTCCTATTGCGATATGTACACCAGCGCGCACACTACAGTATATATATATATATATATATATATATATATATATATATATATATATATATATATATATATATACATATATATATATATATATATATGTATATATATATATATATATATATATATATATATATATATATATATATATAAAATATATATCTAAACAAATGCAGCCGTTTCTAGACCACTGCAGGACAAATGCCTTAAGCATGTCCTTAGTCATGTCTGGGATTTGGCCATTTTCATAACCACGCTGGCCACTGCCGATTGGTGGTAGTGGGCCTGATTAATGCAGTTTTATTGATCATAGCGATACACAAACCCTTTCAGCATGTTAAGGTATATATATATATATATATATATATATATATATATATATATATATATTATATATATATATATACTGTATGTATATATATATATATATATATACTGTATGTATATATATATATATATATATATATATATATATATATATATAAAATGTGTGTGTGTTTGTGCGTGCGCGTGGGCATATATTATTTAAATGATTAAAATCACACATACACACACGCGCACACACACACACACACACACACACACACACACACACACAAACACACACACACACACACACAAACACACACACACACACACAAACACACACACACACACATATATATATATATATATATATATATATATATATATACTGTATATATACAAGATGTTGGCAATTAAGATAAACGCAATGCTTATAGTATTTTTGATGTATGTGAGAGAGGAAGATGGGTATACAGTAGATGAATAATATTCTCTTAACTCAATACAAAAAGCACATTTTAAGTGTTCAAGGAAAGAAGAGGAAAACAACGAATTCCAAGTATTTCATATGATATTACATCGTTCTCCAGTCCTGCGTCTCAGAAGATTGTAAGTCTCATCTTCGTTTAATTTGCTGTCGAAATTCCCTGTCCCTGCTGCAAATGGGTCCAAACTTACAGAAAAGGTAGTAGGATGGCTAGGCCACCAGCCACCCGTTGAGATACTACCACTAGAGAGTTATGGTGTCCTTTGACTGGCCAAGCAGTATTACATTGGAGCCCTCTCTCTGGTCACAGCTCCTTTTTCCTTTGCCTACACATACACCGTATAGACTGGCCTATTCTTTCCACATTCTCTGTCCTCATACTTTTGACAACACTGAGATTACCTAACAATTCTTCCTCGCTCAAGGGGTTAATTACTGCAATATAATTGTTAAGTAGCTACTTTACTCTTGGTAAGGGTAGAAGAGATTCTTTAGCAGTGGCAAGCGGTTCTTCCTTGAGAGGGACACTGCAAAATTAAACCATTGTTCTCTAGTCTTGGGTAGAGCCATAGCCTCTGTACAATGGTCTACCACTGTCTTGGGGTAGAGTTCTCTTATTTCACTTCCTCTTGTTATTTTGAAATTTTTATAGTTTATATATAATAGATTCATTTTGATATTGTTATTATTCTTAAACTTCTCTTGTAGTATATTCCCTTATTTCCTTTACTCACTGAGCTATTTTCCCTGTTGGAGCCCTTGGGCTTATAGCATCCTGCTTTTCCAACCAGGTTTGTAGCTTTGCAAGTAATAATAATAATAATAATAATAATAATAAAATGTATCTCCTTCTTCAACAGTTTACGATAACGTGTTCGTTTAGCATTCGCATGGCAGCAGATCGATCCTAGCCTGGGACCGTGAGTTTAAACTGTTTACTGCGAAGGATACTCCTGTGGTGGGTACTAAAGTGGAGTGGGGTTAGTGGGATGGCTTGACTGGCTGACGTTCTGGTGCGTATCTCTTTTGATGATACTGGAACTGAAACCAGACTCTGTTACCGTTACCTTAAGGGCATAGAATGACATCGAGCGAAGAATTTTATCACAAGCATCATTTACTTTATTAGATACATTTTATGAATGCTTTTGCAAATAAAAAAAAAAAAAAACTTTAATGAAGTACTAAAGGCTTATTGACATTTGCATGCTTTTAAAGTCGCAAAAATTATGATATTTATTTTAGATTGATGTTTATATAGGTCATTTTTCTTTCGTTAGAAAACGCTAGGTAAATAGCAAAATGTAAATTTTGAAACATTCCAATTCAGGAATTTATAGATTTAAAGGGCAACTGTTATTTTACGAGATTTCTGGCTTTTGTTTAGAATATTTTGCATCAATAGATGTTTTTGCAAATCATTTCGGCTTAAGAAGTAGATGTTATTTTCTTACGAATGAGATTACCAATAAACAAAATCATACTTAGGAATTAGTGCACTTCCTTGATTAACAAAATATTCTTAGTAGTGTCGTATTATTTCTCTGTGATATATATATATATATATATATATATATATATATATATGTGTATATATATATATATATATATATATATATATATATATATATGTATATATATATATGTATACACACTAGTTTACGTGACCCGTCAAAAATGGTTGCTAAATATTTAGATGTATATGCACACAGATTTAACCCTACCCACCACTGTGCCAGGCCCCAGTTAAGTGATAACTGAGAGGCGAGGTGAATGCAACTAAACTCTATTAAACAATTATCGAGTTTATATACAGCGACTTCCGAGGAAGAACGTCACAAAGATTCAAATATGATAAAAAGTCTGTTAACAGCGCGGGGAAGAGCGAGTGATAACATAAAAAATCAAAACCCGGGACAGTGTGCGAGCGTGGATGAAACACGTGTAGTACACCACCTCCCTTTTCTTAACTACTCCATCTTAGAGACCGAGTAGTCATACGCTTGGCGTGCCAGGAAAGAAATTTATATATATATATATATATATATATATATATATATATATATATATATATATATATATATATATATATATATGTGTGTGTGTGTGTGTGTGTGTATATGTGTGTATATATATATGTATGTACTGTATATATATATATATATATATATATATATATATATATATATATATATATATATATATATACAGTATATTGTATATATATATATATATATATATATATATACATATATATATATATATATATATATATATCCTGTACCATGGCCTTCCACTGTCTTGGGTTAAAGTTCTCTTGCTTGAGGGTACACTCGGGGACACTGTGCTGTCTAGTTTCTGTTGATATGTTATAGTTTTTGTAGTGTATTTATGAAACATTTATTTTAATGTTGTTACTGTTCTTAAGATATTTAATTCTAATTGTTAATTATTTCTCTTATTCCATCGTTTCCTTTCCTCACTGGGCTATTTTCCTCGTTGGGGCCCTTGGCTTATAGCATCCTGCTTTTCCAACTAAGGTTGTAGCTTAGCAAGTTATAATATATATATATATATATATATATATATATATATATATATATATATATATATATATATATTTCCTGTACCGGTTAGATCTCCCTGTCTTTCGGGTAGGGGGAAAAAGTAGTCATACCTTGGTGAGAAGAGGTGTGAGTGTATGTGCATATCTATCTAAATATGTAGCCGTCAATTTTGGCTGGTTGCGTACACTACAAATAACAATAATAATAATGGCTTCGCTAAAGTGATATTAGATAGTTGTTGAAGCTAACACCACAGGCTGGAGATTCGACGGAGCCATTCATTCAGTTTTCTTTGTCGACCAAAGATTCCTTCCCAATACATCGATTCTTTCTCGAGATAGTTTGAGAACACGTCGAGGAGGTGCACATGCTTAGACACGGGTAATATTATTACCTCCTCCCAAATTCGTTGGTGGATGTTAGAAGGGGTTGATTGATTGAATGGCCTATGTGAAAGAAAGTCCGCCTAAACGAAGACTAAGTAAAATCTGTGCAATTAAATATTTAATTTAATAATATTAATAATTGATATAAGCGTAAGACAATTTGCTTATTAAATTCATATCATATCTAAAGTTTGCCAAGTGTTTGGCCAATAGTTTTCATATATGCACAGCACATTTTTTTCTTCATCATTACTATTATTTTTTGTATCTTTCTCCTTGAACACAATGAATATCTAAATTAAAAAATGTCATTTGATCCTTAAAATTAATGATAATCATAATGATGTATTATGTATAAATGTCAATTATTATCAAGTGGTAGTTCTAGTTATTTTTAAACATCTGAGGTTGAGTGAAACGATATATATTAACAGCGTCCAAAAGCATTTTATGAAGAACATCCTTTTCGGTGACTTATCAGTAGCCAACAGATGTGTTTATCAGAGGAAACTGTAAACCATCCAAGAAACAGTATTTTGTTTATCTTTACTGGTTCCCCCTGTCACGGGCCACCGTTTTTCGCCCGTGTTCCAAGTGAAACCCCAACTAATTTTGCCGAAATTTAGGGACGTCCTTCAACTCTTGGAAGTGCTTTTCCGAGAAGCCTCCTGCATCGTAGTTTGGAATTGGCTCCTCCGCGCGCGCGCATCCGTGCCTCCACAAGCTCACTAACAATCTCGATTCTCACATTTCTTTGTTGGTCTGGCGAGAACGACGTTTAATCTGTCATAGACGTCATCCTGTGTTATGATGTATCGTTGTGAATCACTGCCAAAAACCTATTCTCCATATCTCCCCCTCCTCCGTAATCCCTCCCCACCTTCTCCTAACTCCCTTTCATTCTCTCCCACGACCTTTCTTCGCTGTAGATTTATGCGAGATGATCCAAGGGGGAAACAGCCGTGCACTTTGGAATTTAATAATCTCCAAAAAGGCTTTTTTTTTATCGTTTTCTTATCTACGCGAGCTTAAGACCGGCGGCCGGGTTCCAGGGATTTCCTTCCCTTGTTGCCAATGCTGGGCGTTTATTTATTCGTTTATTTAGTTATTTAATTTTTTTTTATTATTTAATTTGTGCATGTTTCTTGTTCCTTATTACGTTTTTGGTTCTTTCGAGTTTCTGGACATTCCTTATTTGTTTTTATAATAACAATTTAGCTTTAAACAAATTATATAATGGTAAAAGTGTCTGGTTTCAGCTCCATTATCATAAGAATAGATACTCACCAGAACGTCAGCCGGCCAACCCCCTTAAACAGCCTAACTCACGGTCCAGATCTGGGATTGATCTGCTGCCATGCGAATGCTAGGCGAACACGTTACCTCTGTACTAACTAGGAGGCTTACATTGCTTTGAAATAATTGCGTGAAACAGAAAAAAATATACAAATATATATATATATATATATATATATATATATATATATTATATATATATATATTTGCCCCTCTTCTTAGGGCTCTTGTTGTACCTGTCAACCCACTTCCTCCCACATTTTTATATGCGAAGTCAAGCATTTTCGGATTAATTGATTCATTTACTTCTTTTTTCTCCATTCATAAACTTTAAAAAATTTCCTTCATCTGTCTGTTTTTCTTGATTCGCACAATCTTCTGTTTCTAAGGAGCGAATCTGGCGTTTGCTTACGTGATAATCCAGACTTTTTAATATTTCCCGTCTCTTTTCATCTTCCCAAATGACCCAGGTGTTTAATTTTACTTCATTATTTTTTGACTCATGGTTAAAATAACTTTTTTAACCTTCTTTAATTTTTTTTTTTCATGGCATTAACTTCAGATATGTGATTTTGAAGTTTGAATGTCATTGCATTTACTTCTAGACCAATAAGGAGTAACCTTGTCCTGGAGATTGAATATGTTTATTTATAGCCCTGACTGATAAAGTTAACAATAATACTAGTAAGAATACTTAGGTACATACTAACATAACGTGCACATACTGAAGTCAGTGACAGTAACCTGCATCAACTTTCAAGAAATCAGTACCGTGTCAGTATTAGCATCTTTGTGTGACATAGTAGCACCCTGTCTTAGCAGTCTAATTATCTTTCATTGTGCCCTTGTATATTTCAGTTCATCAGAGCAGGGTCCCTTAAAATTTAGAGCATCAGTTTTGCCTTCTATATGTGGATGTTTCTCTGGGAAGCATTTGTGTGCTCTGTTTAGATGTCCAAATCGACTTTCAAATCATCAATTACATGATACCTTTGTCTACTTTTATTTTACGATAATACTTTTATTTTTCGATACATGATTAAAGATCGCTCATGAATGGCAGAGGCAAAAGACAGTGACAGTGCCCTAGAGATTGGCCATATAGACTGTACATATGATCAGCGGCCAAGCCCCCAAGCCTCCTCTCTACCCAAGATAGGACCATGGAGCGCAAGACAATGGCTGCTGATGACTTGGCAGGTAGACATTTAGGCTCCCCCCAAACCCCCCCCCATCTTTAGCTCACATAGATGGTGAGGTTACAAAGAAACTATCGAGCTTGAGTGGGTCTCGAACCCTAGCCCAGCAAATCACCAGGCTTGAACGTTTGCAATAGGCTACCACAACCTCTGAGACATATGAATATTTAACACACCATTCAGGGTTGTTTCAGCTGTTTTGTGGCAGGTAATGTCTCACTTTTTAAGAATACCCATGACAACTATTGGCTCTATTAGTGTAAGCATCTCTGTTACTTGCTTTTTATTATTTTGAAATTTTCCTTTTATTGCCTTTTTGGTGCCAAGCTCTGAATCGACACCATGGTACAGTTGGCTTCATAAATTTTGGTACGCTTCGCTGGAAGCTAATGAGACGTCAGAAGGTTGTACAATTGTCCCAAAATATTATTTAACCTCCCACCATATTTTTTTTATGAAAATTTTAAGATAACACTGCAATGGGTGTTTATATTTTCAGTGAATGAAAGTCAATATGTCTTGTAACGACGAACATGAATGGTTGAGCTCAGAGATATATTGTTATGCCAATTCTCAAACTATATTATCTAAACACTATTGTAGACAATATGTTAATAATATGCTAATGATAGTTCGCGTTGCATGTGAAATGAGGTGTTGTTGGAGATAAAAGACAAACACGTTTAGCACAATGTTCTACTGAGCATTTAGGCTAACATCACTCTTTGAAATGTTTTCATAAAGAAATATGTTTCTTGATAGAACAGTATTATTATTATTATTATTATTATTATTATTATTATTATTACTTGCTATGCTACAACCCTAGTTGGAAAAGCAGGATGCTATAAGCCCAGGGGCCCCAACAGGGAAAATAGCACAGTTAGGATAGGAAACAAGGAAAAATAAAATATTTCAAGAACAGTAATATTAAAATGAATATTTCCTATATACACTATAAAAACTTTAAAACAAGATGAAGAGAAATTAGATAGAATAGTGCGCCTAACTGTATCCTCAAGCAAGTGGACTCTAACCCAAGACATTTGAAGACCATGGTACAGAGGCTATGGCACTACCCAAGACTAGTGAACTTAATTTGGTTTTGGAGTGTCCTTCTCCTAGAAGGGCTGCTTACCATAGCTAAAGAATCTCTTCTACCCTTACCAAGAGGAAAGTGTCTATTGAACAATTACAGAGCAGTAGTTAACCCGTGGGTGAAGAAGAATTGGTTTTGTAATCTCAGTGTTGTCAGGTGTATGAGGACAGGAGATTCTGTAAAGAATAGGCCAGACTATTCGGTAAGACAGTAATAAAGATAGCAATGATAAAAATCACATTCAGCCCTGAATATGATTATTATTAATGTAATTAATATTGATAATAATAATAATAATAATAATAATAATAATAATAATAATAATTGTTATTATTATTATTATTATTAATAATAATAATAATAATAATAATAATAATAATAATAATCCTCAACCTTTTTTACATTCAGGCGTGGCAAGTTTGCTGGAATCCATCTTGGTAGTAGATTTTGGGGTCAAATTCAGAATATAATTATTTGAATGGAATTACGCTTTCGATATATGTAATCCATCAATTCATAAAGACATGAGATTAAAGACAACAAATTTTAAGACCTGTAAATACAATTTAAAAAAAAAAACTTTATGGAAAGTGTAATGGCGCACATATAAAACATTGGATCTATTGATTCGTTTGTTCCTGAAGTCCTTCCTGCTTTCTCTACGAACAATATTTTTTATGAATGTGTCCTTAGAACCGCTAGAAGGCATTTCAGGATAACGGGAAATGCAAAAGCTATGAGTGTTATAGTCACAAACTTACTTGAGGAGGTCATCCTAAAAAAAAAAAAAAAAAAAAAAAGAAAAAAAAAAAAAAAAAAAAAAAAAAACCAAGAGGTTGAGGATATCGTCACACGAAAATGAACAACTGAGAAGCTCATAAGCGACTCCGGAAGGTTGAGGAAAAGAATAGAATGATGGCATCTGAAGTGAAGATGGTTTTGAAAGATGCTCAGAGAGAAGTCTGAGAGATTGAAGAAGTAAATATGGCTACGGCGGCAGAGACTGGAAAAGGGAATTGATAAAAAGGATTATGAAATTTCAAATGAAAATGGCAAAGATACAAAAGACGTAAAAGAAAAAAAAGTAGAAGAAAGGGATAAAGGAGATGGGAGCGGAAAGACAGATAAAGTTTTATATATGATCAAATTATTGTGAGAGAAATTTCGTAACAAGTAAGAAAAATTATACAGCTTAACTTGAATTACACTGGTATATCTTTCACATTGCATGCGATTTTAGCGCACATTATTTTTTGTTTACCAAATATATAAGAATAATTAGTTGAATGGCATTTCCTAAGATATTCTATAGCTGCTCTAGTAAGGCAGTATTCAGTGTATTCATTACTTGAATACCATTACATACACATGCTTTCCCGAACATTATAGGACGCACGTTCATGAATTTAACACTCTCATCCCAAAGATTGCTAAGTAAGACTAGTGAAACAAATCATGTCGGATAAAATGGAAGAGTGGAGTTAATATAAGGGAAAATACCCTTCTTTGAGAGAGAGAGAGAGAGAGAGAGAGAGAGAGAGAGAGAGAGAGAGAGAGAGAGAGAGAGAGAGAGTGGAGTACATGCGTTACTGGAACTTTCAAAAGAC
>NC_090745.1:23476023-23483523 GCF_036898095.1 Palaemon carinicauda
CAAACGAGTAAAGATGAACAATGGGATAATATTATTGATAGATAAAATTCCACATAACGGTATGGGCTTTAAAATAACACCATGACCTATGACCTGTGAACTTGAAAGGTCAAATTCAACATTACCTGATTTCAGCAAGTTCCGATTCATACTTTCCTCGTTTTCTATTACATGCGAGGGGCCTGGCTGGCGTGTCTGACACCGCTTGTTATTAGTATTATTATTGTTGTTATTGCTGTTGTCGTTGTTGTTGTTGCTGTTACAATTATTGACATTATTGTTCTTGTTGTTATATAACAACTGGTAATTATTCACATCAAAATGTTGGACTGCGTCAAATTTGATTTTCCTAAAGAACGAAGTAGCCTACTTGTGTAGCTTACCAAATTGCTTAGAGTTATGTATGTTTCCTCAATATTTTTTTATTTCGTTCGAAAAAATAAAAGCAAACTTTCAAGGTGACGTTAAATATTGAAGCTGATTAGTAGGTTAAATATATGAAGCTATGTAATGCAAGTTCTGCTGCTGTATTGCTGTATTTTTACGAAAATCAAGCTGTTCCTTGAAAATATTTGAAGTCAAACCAAGTAAATATTTGATTTATTGTGTTTTGTTTATAATGTTGGAAGCAAAATGTTACTACAGGGAGACAACAAAATCTGATGATCTTTTTTATATAAATCTAATGATTTTTAAGCAAAATCTCTTATCAGAAGTCTTTTACCATTTTGGATACAAAATTCTGCAATAAAATGGCAACATCTTTTTCCTTCATTTTTTTCTACAATATTTGCTACATCAGTACATATTCTTTAGGGAGATTTAACTTTAAATTTTCCACCAATATCGATTACTGGAACTTTCATAAGGCATTACTTTCTCATCAAATAGGGTAAAATGGATTATTGTTTGTTCTTGATCACAAATATGTTTTACAAAATTACATTATATGTTTTACAAAATTACATAGTTTCTTTTGAAGGAACGTCAGGATTTGCAGGTAGATTTCCCTTCCCCAACAAGGGTCGAATCAGGGTTAGTGGACTAGAATGTTCTCGCACCTGATCCGAGACTAGTCTGTTATTAGGGATCGAGCTATTTAAGCTAAATTACTCTGTCTTGTTAATACTTGTTGAATCCCCGCTCAGTGTGAAGTCACCTTCCAGTCAATATCTCGCTTTTGTTATTTTCTCTATGTTTATCATTTATGTTCAGATAGTTTTTCCTTTTTGTTATTCATATATTATGATCATATTGTTTCGTGTATTGCATCGTCGTTCATTGGTTTCTTAGCAATGGGTTTGTTCTCTTCATATTACTGATGGGACTTGCTAATTAGAGAACACTGTGTAAGCTATTTTTGAATTATTACGTCATCTGTAACTATATATTAGCTTAATATCTATATCATCTATATATGATTGAATGCTTATATACATTTATATGCTTGTAAGGATGTGTACATATGGGTGTGCATGTTTGTGCTAAATTTATATATGTATCTATATATCTATAAATATATAAATAAATAAATATATATATATATATATATATATATATATATATATATATATATATGTGTGTGTGTGTGTGTGTGTGTGTGTGTGTGTGTGTGTGTGTTTCTGAGTTATGTAGATTGGCTATGACACCAACCACCCGTTGAAATACTACCGCTAATGAGTTACTGGGTCCTTTGAATGGCCAAACAGTAATACATTGGATCTAGCTCTCTGGTTACAGCTCATTTTTTCTTTGCCTACACATACACCGAATAGTCCGGCTTATTCTTTATATATTCTCTTCTGTCCTCATACACCTTGCAACACTGAGATTACCAAACAATTCTTTTTCGCTCAAGGGGTTAACCACTGCACTGTAATTTTTCATTGGCTACTTTTCTCTTGGTAAGGGTAGAAAAGACTTTTTATGTATGTGTACATTTGTGCTATATATATATATATATATATATATATATATATATATATGTGTGTGTGTGTGTGTGTGTGTATACATATGTATACATATATATATATATATATATATATATATATATATATATATATATATATATATATATATGTATATATATTTATTTATTTTTGTGTGTGCATAATGCAGGAAAAGTGGATTCCTCATTATTATTCCATTCCGAACAAATTTACGCCGGTGCAGTTATTGATCATTTAATCAAATTATAGATTCTTAAGAAATGTTTTTGACACCATCATCCGCGGCACAAGAACATTCACATTGAGATTTTCCTTCATAACTCATTACCATACTCATTGCGACGTCATTGTCGACAACAGCGTTCTCATTAATGCAGTTTTGCCTCAGCAATTGATGAGATAATGCGTCTCATTTATTAATCGTTATTAGAAACGATCCTCGAGAGGGAACCCTTTCATCCTTGCATCAGAAGACGGAATATTATTTTGGTGTGAGCATATTATTTATAACTGGCTGCCATGATTAGAGAGTAATTGCTTAGAGGAAGCGACCTTACTGTGAGCAAATGCTGTAGGTTCTTGAAAGTGTGATTCGTATTCAATGGAATCCTTTTGCTGTTAAACTCAGAGTTGCCAGGATTCTTTGGCAGGATGTGTTGTACTAAGGTAGCTGTATTTTTAGATTTATTTCATAGGCAGGCCTTCTGAAAGCTATTTAACTTTTGAAAGGACATATTCGCTTCTGTGGTTTTAAATTGAATTTCCTGTTAATTTTTATTTGTAACCAACTATATTGGTGTCAATGAACTGATGTCAGGATACCAGAAAACTCCAAATCCATCAATCAATCAGTCAGTCAGAGTAAGTCAGTGTTTGCTTCAAGAAGAGGGAAGTTATGAATGATGTTTATTTTTTTAGTTTACGTTAAAAGATAATTGTTTATACTGTATGTGTGTGTCTTTTTTGTTCAAGAAACTGTAAAATGACAATCTTAAACCCTCCTGGTCATATGTAGGTTCTCGACTTTAAGAAACTACGAAATGTATATTGAACTAAAGTTAAGTTTATTTAAAATGTTATCGATTAATTGCCAAAAGACCTTGGTCACCCTTTCCTTAGTCTAGATTTTTGAGGCGTAAAAACCTTTAGAAAAGATGCTTATTGTGAACAGTATATTGGTTTCTTCTCTGATTCAAGTAGAGCAAGATAATGTGCGTAAATTATAATCCATTGGATTAAACATGTCGTCAGACGACTGGATGAAATGTAATTGGTTCCATGGCGTGCTACTGTACACGACCCGTCAATAGTGATAACTTAATATTATGATAGACATGTACAGTTAAAATCAAAAGAACGCCGACACTCTGGGGAAATCCTTCGTCAGATGTCTCTAGTGTTCCCGTGACAAAACAGACAAGGTGTTGCTCTTCTTACTACTACTATGAAATGGGCGGAGCCCTCTTGACAGCAACAGGGTGTTTTTGCTAGTGAAATCATTAAAATTTTACAAATCGAGTTGCCATATTTCATTCTGTTTTATCTCATGACGTTTCGAATATCCACTGCAAATACTAAATACACACACACACATATATTTTTATATATATATATATATATATATATATATATATATATATATATATATATATATATATATATATATATATATATATATATATATATATATATATATATATTCTGAATCTGCAAATCGTGTAGAAATTATTGGAGTATCGCAGCTAAAATATTCTTTCCGTTAATAGCTACATTAGATTATTTCGACAGAGAGAGAGAGAGAGAGAGAGAGAGAGAGAGAGAGAGAGAGAGAGAGAGAGAGAGAGAGAGAGGGGGGGGGTGGGGTTCTGGTTAGGAAAATGCAAACGAAGGACATTTCCGTGTTATGAATATTTATATGAATAGTCAGTTCCAATATTATTCAAGAAAATTTTATATAGAAAGAGGATAGGAAAATTCAAATAAAAAGTTATGATAAAATCTCTTGATGAATTAGTTTCGAAATGATATTATGTTACATTTCTTAAAAGAATAAAAAAGTTCTCTCTGTTTTCATATATATTTCATTCATCATCGCATTTTTTTGAGTGACATTGGTAATTTCCCTCCTCCTCACATTCGAACCATCCTAAAGATGTCTCGGTTGTTTAAATTCGGCCACCTGTCAGGGCAAGAAGGACATGACCTCTCGGAGTCAGGTCTGGCCAGGCGACACCGGTTTTGTTGATGGGTGTACAACGCTAGATAGATAATTCACAAACTATGAAAAAAAGATTTGTGATTTAAGTTGTAAATGAAAAATATAGCCAGTATTACATTTAATACATAAGAATGGAATAAAGAAAATGTGTTCGTTCGAAGCTAGCTATGCTGACGAAAGAGATTTAGACCAAAGGTAGTAGATTCATATTTATATATATATATATATAATATATATATATATATATATATATATATATATATATATATATATATATATATATATATATATATATATATATATATATATATATATATATACTGGTATATACTCTATGTATTTATAATCATTATTTATCTTGTCGTCCATCCATTGAAACGTTATTAGTACTTTGAGAACAGAAAATGCCCTGATAATGACCCGCAATGGGCATCTTGTGATATCCTTATGGAGTCTATTTTTTGTCTTCCCTAAATCACCTTTAACTGCAAAAAAAGATTGGCTTGATTAGGCGGTCTCCTGCCACCCACCCTCCACCTCCCTCTTTCCCTCCCTCGTACTTCCCTCCGACGTTCTCCTCCGGCCGCCTCCCTCCATGTATTGTTTTTCTCTGCCACCCTTTCTTTGTTATTTTCTCGTGTCCTTATTTGTCGGAGAGATAGGGGCCTTCTAAGTATTCAAAAGCGCAAGAGTGATTGGTGTCTTTAGTGTGCAAGTGTGGTCACTTTAAACACGATTGTTAGTCGATAGGTTGAAAAGAGGTCGATACAGATGAAGGACATTTCTAACATTATTATTATTATTATTATTATTATTATTATTATTATTATTATTATGAATACTCCGTCCACACCGAGGTGGAAAATGGGTAACATTTTGGGTAGATTTCTCTGTCTGCTTGTGTCTTTGTTTCCTTGTTTCTATGTTAGCAACTTTACGGAAAAACTACCGGACAGATTTACTTGAAATTTCAGGAGAGATGCATTATGAGACACAGTAGACACAATTAAAATCTGGCCCTCATAATTTGGAGGAGCCTACAGGTCTATCTGCTGAGTTGTCAGGAGTCATTGCCTGGCCCTCCTTGATCTTAACTTGGGTGGAGAGCGTGCTTGGACGCTGATCATTTATATATATGGTCAGTCTCTAGGGCATTATCCTGCTTGATAGGGCAATGTCACTGTCCCTTGCCTCTGCCATTCATGAGCGGCCTTTAGACTCGGTCTAATATTAGCCCATTTGATATCAGGACCACAATCTTCATTTTCCGGTATTTGAAATATAATCCTATATTTTAGAATAGTGAAAATTCATAGTTTTGAAGATTAGTTTATTCAAAATTAAAGGGGTCGAATTTTCAAGTTCACCTAAGTTCAGGGTGCCATAACTCTCAAATGAGTAAAGATGAACACTGCGATAATATTTATGACAGATAGAAAACCACATACCGGTATAGGCTTTAAAATGACACCATGACCTATGGCCTGTGACTTTGAAAGGTCAATTTCAACATTACCTGATTTCAGCAAGTTCAGATTCATGCTTTACTCTGTTACTATTATTGATACATACTGCAACTCTAAAAAAACAGTTAGAACAATTGAAATGTTTTCGTGAAGGTTCACATGATAGGGGCTGGTTTGGTGTGTCGGACACCGCTTGTTATTAGTATTATTATTGTTGTTAATGCTGTTGTCGTCGCTGTTGTTGCTGTTACAATTATTGGCATTATTGTCCTTGTTGTTATATAACAACTGGTAGTTATTCACATCAAAATGTTGAGCTCCGTCATATTTGGTATTCCTAAGGAACGTAGTACTTGTTGCTTTCCAAATTGCTTAGAACAATGTATATTTCCTCGGAAACTTTTGCTTTCGTTCGAAAAGATAAAAGAAAACTTTCAATGTGACATTGAATATTGAAGCTAATTAGTACGTTAAATATATGAAGCTATCTAATGCAAATTCTGCAGCTGTATTGCTGTATTTTAGGAGAATCCTTGAAAATAGCTGAAGTCAAACCAAGTAATTTTTTTTTTTTTTAATATAAGGTTGGAAGCAAAATGTTCCCACACCGAAGCAACAAAATCTGATGATTAATTTTAATAAATCTAATGATTTTTAAAAAATAAATCTAATGATTTTTAAAAAATAAATCTAATGATTTTTAAAAAATAAATCTAATGATTTTTTTTATTAAAATTTCTTATCAGAAATTTTTTACCATCTTAGCCACAAAATTCTGCAACAAAGTGCGAACATCTTTTTTCCTTCAATTTTTCCACATTATTTTCTGTATCAGTACATATTCATTAGGATGATTTAACTTCAATTTTCCAACAATATCAATTACTATACTTAATTGCTTTTAATTAGGCGCATTTGCACCGACTCGCCGGGGTGCCCTTTTAGCTCGAAATAAGTTTCCTGCTATCTGATTGGTTAGAATTCACTTGTTCAACCAATCAGCGACCAAGAAACTTTAACGAGCTAAAAGGGTACCCCGGCGTGTCGGTGCAATTCTGCCTCACTAAAAAGAATTGACTATAGAACTTTTATAAGACATTACTTTATCATCGAATAGGGTAAGATGGATTATTATTTGTTCTTGGTCACAAATATGTTTTACAAAATTACAGTTTAAATATTTCTCTCTTTTGAAAGGAAAGTCAGGATTTGCAGGTAGATTTCCCTTCCCCAACAAGGGTCGAATCAGGGTTAGTGGACTAGAATGTTCTCGCACCTGATCCGAGACTAGTCTGTTATTAGGGATCGAGCTATTTAAGCTAAATTACTCTTTGTCTTGTTAATACTTGTTGAATCCCCGCTCAGTGTGAAGTCATCTTCCAGTCAGTATCTCGTCTCTGTTATTTTCTCTATTTTTATCAGTTATGTTCAGATAGTTTTTCAATTTTGTTATTCATATATTATGGTCATATTGTTTCGTTTATTGCATCGTCGTTCATTAGTTTCGTAGCAATTACTGATGGGATTTCCTAATTAGAGAACACTGTCTAAGCTATTTTAGAATTATTACGTTATCTGTAAGTATATATTAGCTTAATGTCTATCTATATACGACTGAATGCATATATACATCTATATGCTTGTAAGGATGTGTACATATGGGTGTGCATGCTTGTGCTAAATTTATATATGTATCTATATATATATATATATATATATATATATATATATATATATATATGTGTGTGTGTGTGTGTGTGTGTGTGTGTGTGTGTGTGTGTGTG
Organism: Palaemon carinicauda; assembly: GCF_036898095.1. Classification (NCBI taxonomy): domain Eukaryota; kingdom Metazoa; phylum Arthropoda; class Malacostraca; order Decapoda; family Palaemonidae; genus Palaemon; species Palaemon carinicauda. The sequence goes on from NC_090745.1 coordinate 23,483,441, forward strand.
TGTGGGTGGGTGTGTTTCTGAATTAGGTATGTTGGTTAGGGTACTAACCACCCGTTGAGATACTACCGCTAAAGAGTTATTGG
>NC_090745.1:23486023-23488523 GCF_036898095.1 Palaemon carinicauda
GTTCTTCTTACCTTCGGAATTCCTGGAATTTATCCATTTATCCAAACATGCCGAAATCTTGTAACCCTCCCAGAAACCACATTATTACTTCCATTCTCAACTCGGGGCTGTTCTCACATAGGGGACCAAAATCCCCTTTTTCACGCTACGCTCAACTCTGCCTCACATAAATCTACATAACCCTTTATATGGGAGGTCAATCATATTCAGGCTTTCAAAAAATTTTGCTGGAACTTTTGCAATATATCAAGAAACATATGTAAAAAAGCAAACCTTTCAATAGTATAATATGTATTTCTAAAGGAATACAAAATGTACACAGACAAAGCAAAAAAAAAAAAATCTTGACTTTAACATATTTCTCTTTGCAAACGAAGTCCTCTCTGGAAAATAATAACTAATCTGTAATTACACATTGCATTATAAATACGTCCTTGTTACATACGCTTTTTTTAGCCAAAGTTTAGGTTATATCGAAAAAGATACCAAAACTTTTCTATCCGTTTCAAACTGATAAATCCAAATAAGCAAGTGATGATTTTTTTCTCCTGACAAATTCCAAACTCGTTTTAAAAGATAAAGTGCCTTTAATTTTTTATAGAAAATTTGAAGTTATTTATTGAAATGTAGTTCGAAGTTAAGATTAATTATTTTTCTTACTTATTTGTTCATTTGTTTATTTACTAGTTTATAAAGTTGCCGACGAGAGTGTTTTTGAATTGGTCACCGCACATTGTAAAGCATAAAAACAAATGCTTGAATGTAAGTGAACAAGTCGCCAAAAAAAGATGTTAAATAGTGATATTTGGTAAATACTGTATATTTTGTAAAGGTGACAAGGTAAAGGACTCTGGTAATATAAATAGCCTGCAGAAGTTCCACTCAGATGCGTATAAAAACATTGAAGAAAAGAAAATTTAACTAAATTATGAGGATTAACTATGTAAAATAAGAGGACTAGATCTTTTCGCAAGGGAGACCTAATTCCATGATTGCCGACCCAAGCAGTTTTTAGTGAGACGAATACCTCAGCAGTGTTACACCATCACAGGAAACATCAGACAAGAAAAGATGTATAACGAAAGCATTTTCGCATCTACGATTTTATAAAAAAAAAGAAAAAAAAAAAGAAAAAAAAAATTATTCACTAAGTTTGGGTTCTAAAACTTTGTCATTTAGAAATGTGTATAATGAGAATCTATGCAACAATAACAATAATGAACAATCTGGTGAAATAACTAGTCAATCTCAGGTTGAAGATTGAACACTGTTCTGGTATGAAAGACAGGATCGACATCTGATCATCCCCATATAAAGACACACTCATATTTTGTAAATTTTTGGAATCTCTGAAAAGAAGTTAGTCTTGAGCTTTACACTAAATTACTCAATGCTATCAAAGAAACCAAGAGACTTCTATGGCCCACCAAATCTAGTGACGTTCCTTATTATTATTATTATTATTATTATTATTATTATTATTATTAGCTAAGCTGCAATCCTACTTGGAAAAGCAGGATGTTATAATCCCAGAGGCTCCAACAGGGAAAATAGCCCAGTGAGGAAAGGAAAAAAGGAAAATAGAATATTTTAAGAAGAGTAATAACATTAAAATAAATAACTCCTATATAAACTATAAAATCTTTAACAAAACAAGAGGAAGAGAAATAAGATAGAATAGTGTTCTCGAGTGTACCCTCACCCAAGAAATTCCTGCTTATGTTTTACAATCTGTATTTACACTAATCTGTGGTATGAGGGACCTATCAGATCGAGAATGAATATAGGTACTAACAGTTAGTCAAGATATGTGTAAAGCAGCAACAGGTGGACAGTGGAAGATGAAAACGCATATCCTACTATGTATGACACCCCGCCATATCTTCAAATCTAAATAATCAACTATTTTCCTAAACAAACTAGGTAATTATGAATTCTATGCTTTTTCTTTTGAATTGGAAACAGTATTGGCATATACATGGTTGAAAGTGTTTCAGTAATCAGTAATAGTGATGCGGTTAAGGATCAACTTAAAGGAACAGTGTTTCTTTGATCAGTTGTTGTCGATGTTTATGGAATTGGATCAGTTCAAAGCACAGTTGGAATCTACTTGGAAGAATTTGGATTCTGTAAAGATGATGGACTGAAATTAGTCCCTCGTATGACTGAACCCATTCCTAAGAAGATTCAAAAGTCCAGTTTAAGAGTTTCCACCATACTACCGGAGAAAACGACATGAAGAACCAACCCTCATAGAGCTCTCAAACTGTGCTGAAAATACCAGCATCAAGATTCTAATTTTTTTAAATTATTGCTTGTCATATGCCCTTTGAGAGTCAACTTATCCCTGCTTTATAGGGATCTGTGTCTAGTAGGCTACTGCCAATACTCCAAAATTTACGACAACTATGTATGTAGATATATTTATATGCATAAATATCTGTGTATATATAATATTTAAATATATATATATATATATATATATATATATATATATATA
>NC_090745.1:23501023-23506023 GCF_036898095.1 Palaemon carinicauda
GAAATCACACAAAGATTTGAATATGTAAAACAAGTCTAAATGTGCAAAAGTTTATCATATATTCATATATATATATATATATATATATATATATATATATATATATACAGTATATATATATATATATATATATATATATATATATACAGTATATATATATATATATATATATATACAGTATATATATATATATATATATATATATATATATATATATATATATATATATATATATACAGTATATATATATATATATGGATTATATATAACTAAAAGAATGTTTGGAAGATTGAAAGACGTGCACGTGTTTAGGGGTATGGCTAACGGTATGTCTGATCATTTTTTGGTGGAAGGAAAATTAGTTGTAGCAAAAGAGTGGGGGAATAGAGTAGGTGGATGTAAAAGGGAGCTAGTGAGGGTTGAAGAGCTAATAAAACCGGGGGTAAAAAGTAAATATCAGGAAAGGTTGAAAATGGCATATGACGAGGTGAGAGTAAGAGAAACTGGTAATTTAGAGGAGTGGAAGTTAGCAAAAGAAAATTTTGTTGGGATTGCAAGTGATGTATGTGGCAAGAAGGTTATTGGAGGCAGCATGAGGAAGGGCAGTGAATGGTGGAATGAAGGAGTGAAGGTAAAAGTGGAAGAGAAAAAGAGGGCTTTTGAAGAATGGCTGCAGAGTAATAGTATAGAAAAGTATGAAAAATATAGAGAGAAAAAGGTGGAAGTAAAGCGCAAGGTACGTGAGGCAAAGAGGGCAGCTGACCTAAGGTGGGGTCAGGGACTGGGTCAGTCATATGAAGAGAATAAGAAGTTTTGGAAAGAAGTGAAGAGAGTAAGAAAGGCCGGCGCAAGAATTGAAGAGACAGTGAAAGATGGAAATGGAAGGTTGTTAAAAGGAGAGGAGGCAAGGAAAAGGTGGGCGGAATATTTTGAAAGTTTGCTGAATGTTGAGGATGATAGGGAGGCAGATATAATTGCTGTTCCAGGTGTTGAGGTGCCAGTGATGGGAGATGAGAATGAGAGAGAGATTACAATAGAGGAAGTGAGGAGAGCACTAGATGAAACGAGAGTAGGAAAAGCATCTGGTATGGATGGTGTGAAAGCTGAGATGTTGAAGGAAGGGGGTGTGACTGTACTTGAATGGTTGGTGAGACTGTTTAATGTGTGTTTTGTGTTGTCAATGGTACCAGTAGATTGGGTCTGTGCATGTATTGTACCACTATATAAGGGTAAGGGAGATGTGCATGAGTGTTGTAATTCAAGAGGTATTAGTTTGTTGAGTGTAGTTGGAAAAGTGTATGGTAGAGTACTGATTAATAGGATTAAGGATAAAACAGAGAATGCAATCTTGGAAGTACAGGGTGGTTTTAGAAGAGGTAGGGGTTGTATGAATCAGATTTTTACAGTTAGGCAGATATACGAGAAATATTTAGTAAAAGGTAAGGAGGTGTATGTTGCGTTTATGGATCTGGAGAAAGCATATGATAGAGTTGATAGGGAAGCAATGTGGAATGTGATGAGGTTATATGGAGTTGGTGGAAGGTTGTTGCAAGCAGTGAAAAGTTTCTACAAAGGTAGTAAAGCATGTGTTAGAATAGGAAATGAAGTGAGCGATTGGTTTCCGGTGAGAGTGGGGCTGAGACAGGGATGTGTGATGTCGCCGTGGTTGTTTAACTTGTATGTTGATGGAGTGGTGAGAGAGGTGAATGCTCGAGTGCTTGGACGAGGATTAAAACTGGTAGACGAGAATGATCATGAATGGGAGGTAAATCAGTTGTTGTTTGCGGATGATACTGTACTGGTAGCAGACACAGAAGAGAAGCTTGACCGACTAGTGACAGAATTTGGAAGGGTGTGTGAGAGAAGGAAGTTGAGAGTTAATGTGGGTAAGAGTAAGGTTATGAGATGTACGAGAAGGGAAGGTGGTTTGAGGTTGAATGTCATGTTGAATGGAGAGTTACTTGAGGAGGTGGATCAGTTTAAGTACTTGGGGTCTGTTGTTGCAGCAAATGGTGGAGTGGAAGCAGATGTACGTCAGAGAGTGAATGAAGGTTGCAAAGTGTTGGGGGCAATTAAGGGAGTAGTAAAAAATAGAGGGTTGGGCATGAATGTAAAGAGAGTTCTATATGAGATAGTGATTGTACCAACTGTGATGTATGGATCGGAGTTGTGGGGAATGAAAGTGATGGAGAGACAGAAATTGAATGTGTTTGAGATGAAGTGTCTGAGGAGTATGGCTGGTGTATCTCGAGTAGATAGGGTTAGGAACGAAGTGGTGAGGGAGAGAACGGGTGTAAGAAATGAGTTAGCGGCTAGAGTGGATATGAATGTGTTGAGGTGGTTTGGCCATGTTGAGAGAATGGAAAATGGCTGTCTGCTAAAGAAGGTGATGAATGCAAGAGTTGATGGGAGAAGTACAAGAGGAAGGCCAAGGTTTGGGTGGATGGATGGTGTGAAGAAAGCTCTGGGTGATAGGAGGATAGATGTGATAGAGGCAAGAGAGCGTGATAGAAATAGGAATGAATGGCGAGCGATTGTGACGCAGTTCCGGTAGGCCCTGCTGCTTCCTCCGGTGCCTTAGATGACCGCGGAGGTAGCAGCAGTAGGGGACTCAGCAGTATGAAGCTTCATCTGTGGTGGAAATGTGGGAGGTTGGGCTATGGCACCCTAGCAGTACCAGCTGAACTCGGCTGAGTCCCTGGTTAGGCTGGAGGAACGTAGAGAGTAGAGGTCCCCTTTTTTGTTTTGTTTCTTGTTGATGTCGGCTACCCCCCAAAATTGGGGGAAGTGCCTTTGGTATATGTATGTATGATATATATATATATATATATATATATATATATATATATATATATATATATATATATATATATACAGTATATATATATATATATATATATATGTGTGTGTGTGTGTGTGTGTGTGTGTGTGTGTGTGTGTGTGTGTACAGTTAGAATAAAAAAGACGCCAACACTCGGGGGAAATCTTTCGTCAGATGTCTCTAGTGTTCCCATGATAAAACAGACAAGGTGTAGCTCTTCTTACTACTGCTATGAAATGGACGGAGACTTCTCCAACCTTAGCGAACCGGAGACAGTAAAGGGCTGTCTTTGTTAGCAAAAGCATACAAAAGTTACAAATCGAGTTGCCATATTTCAATTTGACGTCTCAACTATCCACTGCAGATATAAATCACACCCGCACATTACACACACACACACACATATATATATATATATATATATATATATATATATATATATATATATATGCATATATATATATATATATATATATATATATATATATGTGTGTGTGTGTGTGTGTGTATATATATATATAAATATATACAGTATATATATATATATATATATATATATATATATATATATATATATATATATATATATATATATATATATATACGTATACAATTACTATTTTTTCGTAGGAGGGGCCAAGTGGACACTGCAGGGAAGGGTCGGGGGGGGGGGGAATAGGAAAGTCAATTCTGATTTAGGGGGTGTGGTGAGAAGTTAAATGAGTAGTCTTTATACAGCCTGTAGAATAGTGTATTATTGCCTGAATGTTATTTGATAACTGTTAGTGTTCTAGCAAATATTTTTAACCACATTCATTATTGGTTGATTTGTAAAAGATAGCAGCAGTAGAATGAAATAGTTGTTGTTGTTGTTGTTGGAAGTTTGATAAGTAACGAAATTTAAGTAACACCATTGCATAATAGATAATCAGTGATGGATGCAATATATACTGATGACTTCATAACACCTTGAATACAATAAGAATTTATTACTTCGTATCGAAAATAAGTGGAGTTAATGAGGGCCCTATTATATTCTGGGAAAGGCTATCAGAAATTTGTTTTATTGACAAATCATATAAAAAATACCAGCTTTTTAGTCTCAGAACGACGTAATTTTCCGAAATTTTGTCATGAAACTATGATATACCTATTTTCCTAAAATGTATTCTCCTATAAATTGTCGAAAAAATACATTTGCAGGTGGCATAAGCGCAAAATTATTCCCCACACTAATGCCATGACTGCAAGTTATCAATGATCATATAATTGCTAGTAGCTTTATCTTTAGAAATTACATTGCCTGGAGATCAAACTGACATCTTATTAATTTCCTGCACAACGTTCTCTCAGTCTCGATTCAAATAAAGTCCCTATTTACAGTGATCAAGTGCCCGAATTAGCACAGCTATGTGGTGTTGGATGTGGGCTCTGGACCGGTTGAATTACTCTACTATCGTTTCCTGAGGCCGTGTAATATCTAACAAACCGGCTTATGAATTTCCATGAAACTACAGCAATGAATGTTTCAAACATTGGCCTAATTTTTGGTGGTATACAATGAATTGACAGATGTGCTTAACCCGTTTACTCATAGAAAAAAGAGGAACTTCTTCCCTTCCTTCAGAGCGTTTCGAAGAAGTGTTACTTAATCACGTAACTGTGATGCAGAGGTTCCCCCAACCCTCCTTCGGTGTTTACACCTATGGCTATCCTAGTACTCCCCCCCCCCCTTCCTTCTTGCCTTCTTTCCTCCATTCCCATTGTTATTAGGCTACCGAGTAAATCCCTGTTAGGAAAGACTGTGTACTGCACATATAAAATGAGCCGGAAGAGCAATCAAATGTTTTATGGTGGTAGATAATGATTAGATGGTTAACGCAAATTATCAAACATAATAGAAGAGGTTTAAAACAGGGGTGTGGAATCGCACTGAGAGATATTCTACTCGGACTCCTACAAATTTTAGATTTGCGACTAAAAAATAAAATAAAATAGAAAAATAAAATAAAAACATTAGTAGAAATAGAAAACAATTTTTTTCCTTGAGAGTGATGATGAGTAAAATGTGTAAGTGTCCATTTCTTGTTTTTTTTTTTTTTTTTTTTTTTTTTCATAAATGTATGGTTTCCAGCAATTGGTGATAACATTATTTTGGAAAAGCAAAGCTAATGAATAC
>NC_090745.1:23511023-23516023 GCF_036898095.1 Palaemon carinicauda
TTAACATTCACCAAAGTATTTTCTGCAAAACCCAAATCTTGTTTCCTTTTTAATGTCATCATGGTAAGTCGGTGATAAAAGCTTGCAAATTTGGGTTGGTCAATAAAACAATCAAAACGACCTCACCTTTTCTAACATTTATGCTTAAGACGAATAACAATTTGAAGGCAATTTGGGATTTCACCAGTATTCCATATTTTTCCTTTGTGAGCTCTGACAGGAAAGCATTCAACTTTATTATTGAGGATGAAAGACAAATTGGAGACAAACAAGGAGTTGTTGGAGCTTTGAAGACTTTGAAGACTTTTTGGAGCCTCTTAGAGATTTCCAAAAGGCCTTCATGTTTTTTTAAAAGATAAGCTAAATACAGGAACTCTATATTGTTGGCTTGGCGGGGCTACCCGCTTCCCGCTAGCCAGGGCGGGCCTCCCCCCTTCCCGCTGGCTGGAAGGGCCGGCCTCCCCCCTTCCCGCTGGCTGGAAGGGCCTCTCCCCTTCCCGCTGGCTGGGCAGGCCTCCCCCCTTCCCGCTGGCAGGGCAGGGGTCCCCCCTTCCCGCTGGCAGGGCTGGGCTCCTCCTTCCCGCTGGCAAGGCAGGGCTCCCCTCTTCCCGCTGGCAGAGCGGGGCTCCCCCATTCCCACTAGCAAGGTGGGGCTCCCGCCTTCTCTCTGGCAGGGCGGGGCTCCCCCCTTCCCGTGGCAGGGCGGGGCTCCCCCCTTCCTGCTGGCAGGGCGGGGCTCCCCCCCTTCCTGCTGGCAGGGCGGGACTCCTCCCTTCTCGCTTGCACGGCAGGGCTCCCCCTTCCCGCTGGCAGGGCGGGGCTCCCCCTTTCCCGCTGGCAGGGCAGGGCTTCCCCCTTCACGCGGGCAGGGCGGAGCTCGGCAGGGCTCCCCCCTTCCCGCTGGCAGGGCGGGGCTCCCCTCTTCCCGCTAGCAAGGTGGAGCTCCCCCCTTCCTGCTGGCAGGATGGGGCTCCCCCCTTCCCCCTGGTAGGGCGGGGCACCCCCCTTTCCTCTGGCAGGGCGGGGTTCCTCCCTTTCCGCTGGCAGGGAGGGGCTTCTCCCTTCCTGCTGGAAGGGTGGAAGGGCGGGGCTCCCCCCTTTCAGCTGGTAGGGTGGGGCTCCCCCCTTTCCGCTGGCAGGGCGAGTCTCCCTCCTTCCCGCTGGCAGGCCGGGGCTCCCCCTTCCTGCTGGCAGGGCGGGGTTCCCCCCTTCCCGCTGGCATGGCAGGGTTCCCCCCTTCCCGCTGGCATGGTGGGGCTCCCCCATTCCCGCTGGCAGGGGGGCTCCCACTTCCTGCTGCCCGGGCGGGGTTCCCCCCTACCTGCTGGCATGGTGGGGTTCCCCCCTTCCCGCAGGCATGCCCGGGCTCCTCCCCTCATGCTGGCAGGGGGGGGGGGCTCCCCTCCTTCCCTCTTGCAGGGCGGGGCTCCTCCCTTCCCGCTGGCAGGGTGGGGCTATCCCTTCCCACTGGAAGGGCGTGGCTCCCCATTAAAAAATCTAAAAAATACTGTAATTATATATATATATATATATATATATATATATATATATATATATATATATATATATATACACACAGATATATATGCATATACATATATCTACATACATAGTTGTCGTAAAGTTTGGAGTATTGGTAGTAGCCTACTAGACACAGATCCCGATATAACAGGGATAAATTGACTCTCAAAGGGCATATGACAAGCAATAATCTAAAAAAAAGTCAGAATCTTGATGCTGGAATTTTCATCACAGTGGCCATCATCTTTACAGAATCCAAATTCTTCCATGTAGATTCTAGCTGTGCTTTGAAATGATCCAGTTCCATAAACATCAGACACCAGCTGATCAAAGTTGTCTCGGTCGCCATGAAACACCGTTCCTTCAGGTTGATCCTTAACCACATCACTATTACTGATTACTGAAACACTTTCAACCATGTATATGCCAGGAGTTTCCAATTCAAAAGAAAAGGCATAGAACTTATAATTACTTAGTTTGTTTAGGAAAGTAGTTGATTGTCTAGATTTGAAGAGATGGCGGAGTGTCATACATAGAAGGATATGCGTTTTCATCTTCCACTGTCCACCTGTTGCTGCTTTACACATATCTTGACTAACTGTTAGTACTAATATTCATTCTCGATCTGATTGGTCCCTCATACCACACATTAGTGTAAATACAGATTGTAGAACACAAGCAGGAATTTCTTGGTGAAGGGTACACTCGAGATCACTACTCTATCTTATTTGTCTCCCTCTTGTTTTGTTAAAGTTTCTATAGTTTATATAGGAGATATTTATTTTAATGTTATTACTCTTCTTAAAATATTCTATTTTCCTTTTTTCCTTTTCTCACTGGGCTATTTTCCCTGTTGGAGCCTCTGGGATTATAGCATCCTGCTTTTTCAACTAGGGTTGTAGCTTAGCTAGTAATAATAATAATAATAATAATAATAATAATAATAATAATAATAATAATAATAATAATAAGGAACGTCGCTAGATTTGGTTGGCCACAGAAGTGTCTTGGTTTCTTTGATGGCATTGAGTAATTTAGTGTAAAGCTCAAGACTAACTTTTTTTATCCAGTCATCATCTCACAAATTACAAGCAGAAAGAACATTTTTTTTCAGTGATTCCAAAGATTTACAAAATATGAGTGTGTCTTTATATGGGGATGATCGGATGTCGATGCTGTCTTTCAGGTCAGAACCGTGTTCAGTCTTCAACCTGAGATTGACTAGTTATTTCAAAAGCTTGTTCATTATTGCTATTGTTGCATAGATTCTCATTGTACAGATTTCTAAAGGGCAAAGTTTTAGAACCCGAACTTTGTGAATAACTTTTTTTTTTTTTTTTTTTATAAAATCGTAGATGCGAAAATGCTTTCTCTATACATCTTTTCTTGTCTGATGTTTCCTCAGTTTCTGTGACGGTGTAACACTGCTGAGGTATTCGTCTCACTAAAAACTGCTTGGGTCGGTGGCACTCATGGAATTAAGTCTCCCTTGCGAAAAGATCTAGTCCTCTTATTTTACATAGTAAATCCTCATAATTTAATTAAATTTTCTTTTCTTCAATGTTTTTATATGCATCATCTGAGTGGAACTTCTGCAAGCTATGTATATTACCAGAGTCCTTTACCTTGTCACCTTTACAAAATATAGTATTTACCAAATATCACTTTTTAACTTTTTTTTTTTTTATTGGCGATTTATTCACTTACATTCAAGCATTTGTTTTCATTCTTACCAATATGCGGCGACCAATTCAAAAACACTCTCGTCGGCAACTTTGTAAACTAGTAAATAAACAAATGAACAAATAAGTAAGAAAAATAATTAATCTTAAATTCGAACTACATTTAAATAAATACCTTTAAATTTTCTATAAAAAATTAAAGGCACTTTATCTTTTAAAATGAGTCGAATTTGTCAGGAGAAAAAATCATCACTTGCTTTTTTGGATTTATCGGTTTGAAACGGATAGAAAAGTTTTGGTATCTATTTGGATATAACGTAAACTTTGGCTAAATAAAGCGTATGTAACAAGGACGTATTTATAATGCAATATATAATTACAGATTAGTTATTTTTTTCCTGAGAGGACTTCGTTTGCAAAGAGGAATATGTTAAAATCAAGATTTTTTTTTCTGTTTGTCTGTGTACATTTTGTATTCCTTTATAAATACATATTATACTATTGAAATGTTTGCTTTTTTACATATGTTTTTTGAAATATTGCAATAGTCCCTGCAAATTTTTTTTAAAGTGAATATGATTGACCTCCCATATAAAGGCTTAATATAGATTTATGTGAGGCAGAGTTGAGCGTAGCGTGAAACAGGGGGTTTTGGTCCCCTATGTGAGAACGGCCCCGAGTTGAGAATGGAAGTAATAATGTGGTTTCTGGAAGGGTTACAAGATTTCGGTATGTTTGGACAAATGGATGAATTCCAGGAAATGAGAAGGTAAGAAGAACTAATTACGTTTAATAAATCTAAAGAAATATCTTGCAATTCCAAATTATCAAAGGGCTCAGTGCGCTGGCCAATACTTGTTTTGATCCAATTATTATTATTATTATTATTATTATTATTATTATTATTATTATTACATCCGCCAAGGAGGTCATGTTTGCACCTCTGTCTATTTGTGTCACCAACCTAACTCAAAAAGTTACGGGCAAATTTTGATCAACGTACTACAAATATAATTAAAAACGATGTATTCAGACCGAATCTCTCTCTCTCTCTCTCTCTCTCTCTCTCTCTCTCTCTCTCTCTCTCTCTCTCTCTCTCTCTCTCAATGTCATTTAGGCCAGTATAACTCATGTATGGTGTTTTTTTTTTATTATTATTTTACATCGAACCATATGTGAAAGTACTTTTTCTTTCATTGGTGACGTGATCAAGGCTAATGTCGAAATAATCTAATGTAGCTATTAACGGAAGGAATATTTTAGCTGCGATACTCCAATAATTTCGACACGCTTTTGCGGAGTCCTGATATATATATATATATATATATATATATATATATATATATATATATATATATGTGTGTGTGTGTGTGTGTGTGTGTGTGCGTGTGTGTGTGTGTGTGTGTATTCAGTATTTGCAGTGGATATTCGAAACGTCAAATGATAAAACAAAATGAAATATGGCAACTTGATTTGTAAAATTTTAAGGCTTTCACTAGCAAAAACACCCCGTCTTTGATCACAGAATTAATAAAAGCACAAAACTTTGGGAAGGATATGGAAAATATAACTTTTACAGTAAGAATATAAAATGGTCAGAAATAAATGAAGAACTGAATAAAGAATGGAAAAATGTATTTATAAGTGATAATATACAGGTAAATACGGATATACTGTACAAAATACTGGAGAAAATTGTTGAAAAATATGTACCGAAAAAAAAACAATAAACAAAAGACGTGCATACCAAGAGACAGAAGAATCTTATTTCAGAAAATTAAAAAGTGGAAGAAAAAT
>NC_090745.1:23521023-23558523 GCF_036898095.1 Palaemon carinicauda
AGCATTCCAGTATTGATAGTGAGGTCAAAAGAAAAGCCAAGAACGACTGAAGAGAATAATACTTAGACAGGAAAGCAGATGAGGCAGACAAAGCTATGAATTCAGGAATTGGCTATGGTGTAATAATTGCTCATAGAATTATTAATGAAATCTCTATTGGGCCAAAGAAGAAGAAGTAATACCCATCAAAAAGAGAGATGGATCTGTTATAATAATAAGATGAAGAAAGACAACGTTGGATGGAACATTTTAGTGAGGTCATGAATAGGAGATATGAGGGGAATAATTTGATTTATATTCCTGAAGATGATGTAGATCTTGATGTGACCATGCATGAATTCAGTGTGTTTGAAGTCGAAGTTCGTATTAAAAAAACTCAAGAGATGGAAAGACCCTGGATAAGATGCAATAACTGCTGAGATGATATTGGCCGAAAATGAAGTGACTCTCAGAATACTTACCAGATTATTTTGTATAATGTGGCGTGAATGAGAGCTAGGAGTGTTGGTAAAAATGGCAAAAATGGAGATCTGATTGATTGCAATAATTACAGAGGTATCACATTTACGTCAGTTGTCATGAAAATAAATAGTATGCTCATTCTAATGAGAGTAGAAATATTGATGAAAAGCTGAGAGATAAAAAAAGCATGATTTGGAAAAGGTACAAGTTGTACTGACCAAATTTTCATCTTAAGACATATGGTACAGCAATGTGTAGAATAAAGAAATTCACTTTTGATGGCATTTGTGGACTATGAAAAAGCCTTTGATAGTGTGCACAGGCCAGTTTAGTGTCGAGTCCTGCGTTATTATGGAGTTCCTCTTAAATATGTAAATTTGATTAAGTCTGTTCATGGGCATAGCAAGTGCGAAGTCAATGTTAGTGAAGTCCTATCAAACGAATTTCCAGTGAACAGTGGAGCACGACAAGGAAATGTGTTGTCACCTTGTTGTTTATCCTCCTCATGGATTTTTGTAATGCATAGAACAGTTGGGGATGGTGGAGAAGGAGTGGAGTGGTTTGGTAACAGAAAATTAGTTGACCTAGAGTATGCTGATGCCGCTGTCCTTAGTAGCAAACACCTCAGGACTTGCAAAGCTTGCTTACTGGAATGCATGAAACATCATATGAGATTGGGCTCAAGATAAATAGAAAAAAGATGGAGAGGATGAGAACGGACTATGCAATGGAAGAGGAAATATCATTGGAAGGAGAAAGGATTAATGAGGTAGAATCTTTTAAATATTTAGGAACTATGATCTCTAATACAAGATCTTTAGAATTAGAATTTAATCAAAGATAGAAAAATGCAAATCAGACAATGGCTAGGTTTAGTAAAATATGGAAATTGAATTGCCTGAAATTACATATAAAAATCAGGATATATATTAGTTTAGTGAGACTGGTATTACTGTATGGACATGAGTCGTGTTATAACAATGATACAATCTCCAACAAATTTTGTAGATTTTAGAACAAAGCCCTCAGAAGAATATTGGGAGTTAAATAGCAGGACAGGTTTAGAAATGAAACTATAAAAGAGATTATTCAAGTGCCATATGTGGATGAGATCATGGTGAGGGGTAGATGGAGATGGTTTGGGCATGTTCTTCTTACTCCCCAAGAGAGATTAATTCATCAAATTTTCAACTGTTCTCCACAAGGTACTAGAAAAGTTGGAAACCTAGGCCTACATGGCTGAGAAATATGAAGCGTGAAATAGGAGATGATGCATGGAGAAGTATTGAATTAAAAGCTCAAGATAGAGACGACTAGCTAAATCTAACCGAGGCCCTTTACGTCAATGGGTGTGGGGGGAGAATATGATGATGGAAAATATATATATATATATATATATATATATATATATATATATATGTCTATATATACATATATATGTATATATATGTATGTATTGTTTCGCCCGGCCTTGCTTAGGAATTCAGGGTATAAACAAAAAGAGCAATGGAAGGTTGCCAGTTGGCAATAAGACAAGGAATACCGACAAAGATATATTTACAATAATATATGAAAAAAATTAATAAAAAGGGGAGCACAACAGATAACTATATTCTAATTAAGTCATAAAATGCTTCATGTGGAGTTGGATAGACCGTGGACGACTTCAGCACAGCAATCTCATTTCCTGGAAAGGGAAATTAATTAATTATTAACTGATCACTAACTTCTACAGGCTGGGAACACGATGAAGTCGTGTGGTTAAAACTTTTAAGCAAATAAAATAAAGGTGCAAAACTTAGGAATTGAAAACACTATCATGTGGGAATTAACACTGTCACGGTGAATTAATTAGGTTAGGAGCAAACGGCACACGTGGTTGGGATATAAGGATGGGATAATAAAGGTTCAGTGGGTAGGATCTTTTGTTAAGGATAAAAGGAAAGGATGGGATGTTATAGACGGAAGGCTGGGTAAGGATGATGAGGATGAGGTTCTCAAAGTACAGACATCTTACCTTGGTAAAAAGGACTCTGTTTCCTCCCTTGTGAAGTATGTGTCACAGGTCCGACTTCCATGAAGGGTGAAGAGCGAAGAAAGATGCCCAGCCGCTCCTAGGTCGACTTAACCCCCTTTTGCCTCCAATTGGGGGGGGGGGGGGGGGGTAATTGTCCTGACCGCTGTCCCATTGGTGATCGGCCTTGGTCTCGTCTCGACTGGTCCTTGCTGGTGGGGTCTACTATATGAAAAAAAAATGGCGCAATAACCGTCATGAATAACAGTATGTATATATATATATATATATACATATATATATATATATATATATATATATATATATATATATATTTATATTTATTTATATATGTGTATATATATACATATATATATATATATATATATATATATATATATATATATATGTATATATATATATATATATATTGTCTAATGAAGATTTTAATATTTGTAAAGGTTTAGTTTATGGGGCTTCCTCTGTTAAATGTTACGCTAATGTTCCCAATAGGTTTTTAAATGCTTACAGGAAACTAAAAAAGGACGAAAGTCTTCATATAACAAAAGCAGACAAATCTAATACACTTGTGTTGATGAATAAGAATGACTATGTTGATAAAATGTTAGAAATTTTAAGTGACGAAGAAAAAAGGACGAAAGTCTTCATATATATATATATATATATATATATATATATATATATATATATATATATATATATATGTGTGTGTGTGTGTATATATATATATATATATATATATATATATATATATATATATATATATATATATATATACACACAAAGTGAAAAGGGAAAAACTCAGAGTTAAGTGAAATGAGTAACCAGATGAAAGGGGGAAGGAGAACGAAAGAAGGAACAAGAGGTGAAATGGTAAAAGGAAACAATAATCGATAAAGAGTGGAGACCAAAACATTACACACTCGAGGAAAAGTCATTTTAACGCTTACCACAAAGTGAGAGGCTTCAGCGTAAAGTGCAGTAGGAATTGTCGCGGAGAATCGAAGAGACCCCTGCTCCTTGATTCCTCAAAGCATGCATCTTTATATATGCCGAAATTATATCACGTATAGAAGCCAATTGGTAACGTCCTTGTCTCGCGATCGCCAGAGTGGGGTTCGAGTCCCGCTCAAACTCTTTAGTTCCTTTGGTCGCTGGAACCTCATCATCCTTGTAAGCTAAGGATGGGGGTTTAGGGGAGCCTATAGGTCCATTTGCTCCGTCATCAGCCGCCTTTGCATGGGCCTCCTTGGTCCTAGCTTGGGCCCTGGTTATATACTGTATATCTATGGTTAGTCTCTGAGGCATTGTCCTGCTTGATAGGGCAATGTCACTGTTCCCTTGCCTGTGCCATTTATGATTGGCCTTTAAACCTTTAAACTCCATGACGTACAGTATATTTAAACTAAACATGAACTTAATAATCGTCAGACCTTTTCATGTACATTTTATATACTAGTGTACGCGACCCGTTAAAATGACTGATAAATATTTAGATAGATATGCTCGCACACGCAGCCCCCTCTCACCAGGGTATGACTACCTCCCCCCCCCCCCCCCCCCCCCCGAAGGACGGGAAAAGACCAAGTAGTTTTACGCCTGACGATGCTGCTGAGCGTAACCGGAAATAAATAAACATATATATATATATATATATATATATATATATATATATATATATATATATATATATATATATATATATATATATATCAAACTTGAATCTTTTGTCTTTTCCTGACGTGTTGTAACTCCTTGCCATATAGGTGATTTGCAAGTTCTTAAGTAATTATATTTGAAGTGGAATTGCTATTCCCGTGACCATATATCTATACATAATTATTATTATTATTATTATTATTACAAGCTAAGCTATAACCTTAGTTGGAAAAGAAAGATGCTGCAAGTCCAAAGGGCTTCAACCGGGTAAAAACCGCCCAGTGAGGAAAGGAAACATGGAAATAAAAAACTACAAGAGAAGTAATAAAAAATCAAAATAAAATATACTAGGAACAGTAACAACATTAAATTTTGGCCCCATAGTTAGAATTCTCTTGAAGCCTTTTCAGTAAATAGTTATTGGAATATTGATCTTATTCAGGAGAGCAATTTGTTGTGACTGTCTTGGACCTGTCAGCCATTAAGTAAAATTCTTTTGCAACATTCATTGTAATTTAGAAACAAATGGAAGTGAGAAGGTGCCATATCTGGATAAATGGAAGACTGGTGCAGCCCTTCAAATCTAATCTGGAGTAATAATTTGGTCTTGGTTTATTTTTATTCAACAGTGAAATGTAATATGAACTTGCTACCATGAGATCCACGTCTATGAAAAAGTATTGCTTTTCTGACCATTGAAGGTTTTAACGCACCTTTGTATAACTTTAATATTCTTTGTTTAAAAGTTTTCGAAGGAATGTTGTCAAGTAAAAAATTTTATTGGAGAGACCATTTCTTCAAACTAAAACTCAAGTTATATGAGAAAATTTTGAAATGCTAGATGGTTATAACTTGCTTCGTATTAAAAAGCGTTAGATAATACTGAACCTTTTTTTTTCGAGCTAAATTGATTGGCGGAAAATTGAAAGTGTTTCCAAAACAATAGTCATTTTGGATCTGGTATTTTTTTTCCAAAGCATCATTATTTTTCCAACTCCAAAATGCCAGAAATTTTTCTGTCGCTATATTTTCCAAAGGAAAATATTTCAGTTACCATGCAAAGAAAGAAATCCGTAAATGAAAAGATAAATTATCTAGAAAAGTGTTCATTTCTAGCAGTGTTCAGAATTCTATTGAATTCAGGGGAGAGTCACAAAACTAGACCAGTGATAAAGAATAATTAATTTTGACATTTTTGTCCTGATTTTCGTCTGCAGAAATAAAGCAGTAAATATTTAAAAAATCTTACAAATGAAATTTTAATCAAATTTACGAGTTCCAATGCAGACTTAATGTATTTGGGAGAATTCATCATGAATGAAGTAGGTCAATAATTAGAACTTTTACACAAAAAGTTTGAAATTAAATCGACGCCATACCGGAGTTCAAAATCGAGATCCTGATAAAATAAGACAGTATCAATTCTTGGATATATTACTATTTTCTCTTTGATAATAAGATCAACAATATCCGTCATTTGTAAATATTGAAATTTAATAGTTATATTGCCAAAGGCTAACTGGACGGAAGTGTTTTTCCACTGAGGGGATTTGGTGATAAGACCACAAATTACTCCCTAAAACAAATAGGTCTCTTTTAGTTTCATTTTTCCTTAAGCAGCAGTGAGCGTTGCACTAATGATAAAGGATGAGAGACCCAATTGTGTACCAGCAAAACTTATGATGTCAAGGAAGTTTTTGTTCGCCTTCTCATTTCGAGTAATATATTTTCCTTCTTATTTACAGCGCGTTGCTCCAGTGTTAGTAATGCCGTACTTAGTGTTTTTTTTTTCTTCTTTATAATTGCCGATAATGTCGTTCTTGTTTTTGTTTCTGGTTACTGAAAGTCTCTGTAACGAAGTTTAGAAGGATTCTCTTCCCCAACAGATAATCTTCATCATTCTCTTCCTCAATAGCTAATCTTTATCATTCTTATTATCTAAACTATCATTTTCTTTTCTAACACCCAAACTTTACCATTCTCTTTTAAAACAGCTAAACTATATATTTTTTCTTCCCAACACCTAAACTATACATTTTGGTCCCCAATTACTACACGTCATCATCTTCCCCAAAAGCTAAACCATACCTTTCTCTACCCAGGCCAGTAAATTTTACCATTCTTTTCCCCAACAGCTAAATTTTTCCATTTTCTTCTTTAAAAACTCAAACTTTTCCCTTCTCTTCGCTAACAGCCATACTTTATCATTTTATTCCCCAGTATCTTATTTTTGTTCATTCTCTTGTTAGACTAAGTCCTACTTTATCTATCTCATCCCCAACAGCCAAGCTTGATCATCCTCTACCCCAACAGCCCTACTTTACCCTTTTCTTCCCCTGCAACCAAGCTAAGTGGTCCTCTTCCCCAACAGCCCTACTTTACCCTTTTCTTCCCCTGCAACCAAGCTAAATGGTCCTCTTCCCCAACAGCCCTACTTTATCCTTTTCTTCCCCTGCAGCCAAGCTTAATCATCCTCTTCCCCAACAGCCCTACTTTATCCCTTTCTTTCGTGAAGCCAAGCTTAATCATCCTCTTCCCCAACAATCTTACATTCGCCTTTTCTTCCCTGCAGCCAAGCTTAATCATCCTCTTCCCCAACAATCCTACTTTATCATTTTCTTCCCTTGCATGCAAGCTTATTCAT
Organism: Palaemon carinicauda; assembly: GCF_036898095.1. Taxonomy (NCBI): domain Eukaryota; kingdom Metazoa; phylum Arthropoda; class Malacostraca; order Decapoda; family Palaemonidae; genus Palaemon; species Palaemon carinicauda. Next base: position 23,527,824 of record NC_090745.1, read on the forward strand.
ACTCTTCTCCAACAGTCCTACTTCATCATTTTCTTCCCTGCAGCCCAAGCTTAATCATCATCTTCAACAGTCCAACTTTATCATCTTCTTCTCTTAGCCGAGCTCAATCATCCTCTTCCTCAACAGTCCTAATTTTATCCTTTTCTTCCCTGCAGCCAAGCTTAATCACCCTCTTCCTCAACAGTACTACTTTATCCTTTTCTTTCCTGCAGCCAAGCTTAATCATCCTCTTCCCCAACAGCCCTACTATATCGTTTTCTTCCCTGCAGCCAAGCTTAATCATCCTTTTCCCAACAGTCCTACTTTATTCTTTTCTTCCCTGCAGCCAAGCTTAATCATCCTCTTCCCCAACAGTCCTACTTTATCATTTTCTTCCCTGCAGTCAAGCTTAATCATCCTTTTCCCCAACAGTCCTACTTTATCGTTTTCTTCCCGTGCAGCCAAGCTTAATCATCCTTTTCCCCAACAGTCCTCCTTTATCCTTTTCTTCCCTGCAGCCAAGCTTAATCATCCTCTTCCCCAACAGTCCTACTTTATCATTTTCTTCCCTGCAGTCCAAGCTTAATCATCATCATCTTCAACAGTCCTACTTTATCCTCTTCTTCTCTGCAGCCAAGCTTAATCATCCTTTTCCCCAACAGTTCTGCTTTATCCTTTTCTTCCCTGCAGCCAAGCTTAATCATCCTCTTCCCCATCAGTCCTACTTTATCATTTTCTTCCCTGAAGTCCAAGCTTAATCATCATCATCTTCAACAGTCCTACTTTATCCTCTTCTTCTCTTCAGCCAAGCTTAATCATCCTCTTCCCCAACAGTCCTACTTTATCATTTTCTTCCCTGCAGTCCAAGCTTAATCATCCTTTTCCCCAACAGTCCTACTTTATCGTTTTCTTCCCGTGCAGCCAATCTTAATCATCCTTTTCCCCAACAGTCCTCCTTTATCCTTTTCTTCCCTGCAGCCAAGCTTAATCATCCTCTTCCCCAACAGTCCTACTTTATCATTTTCTTCCTTGCAGTCCAAGCTTAATCATCATCATCTTCAACAGTCCTACTTTATCCTCTTCTTCTCTGCAGCCAAGCTTAATCATCCTTTTCCCCAACAGTTCTGCTTTATCCTTTTCTTCCCTGCAGCCAAGCTTAATCATCCTCTTCCCCAACAATCCTACTTTATCATTGTGGCGGGATGTTTAAAAAACAAGCCCCACACCCTTGAATCACTCTAACAGACAATTATCTCCACAACACAAACTTTCCCCTTACTTTATCAACTGGACTCTTGGACAAAAGGACAAACAAAACAAAACATAACCTTAAAACTATATATTTCTTACAAACTATAATAAATCAAACCAAACCATCCCAAAAAACTTTAAACTCATCAAAACTTAACACTTTAAACTAGAATCACCAGCATCAAAAACTTTACACTATATATACCATAAACCCCATCCAAATTAACGCAAAAAAAACCTAACAAACTTAAATCTAAACCGCACACCAACTCAAAATATATGTTTATAAATATTGCGACACCAGCACTGACGCCACACACAAGCCGAACTGTCTTTTCACGGCAAACTACCACTATATGGTAACCAGGAGTCTCTCTCTCTATGCCATATCGGCCTCAACACCTTGAGTCACAGGTGCCAGTATCATCATCATCATCATCAATCCAAATACACAGGCCAGGTCGTCAACAGTTGAGCAGTCAAATGAGCAGTACAAACAAAATCTTAATACAGGCCAGGTCATCAACAATAAATCCACTTTCAAAATTCGGTCTCTCCAAAGGAGGAATCGCAGCCTGCCAAAATAAAAAAGAAAAACACTTACGAACACTTCTAGCTAACTGAACTATCGCACTATAATCAAAGATAAATAATAAATTGTTCCTATCATTCACAATCACGACAAGCAAAGATAAACAAAACTGTACTTACTTTGAAAATCAAAAAACACTTCCACGCTGGTCGAAAAATATATATGTAATCCAGCTCTCACACAACTGCCTTATGCTGCAGTCAAATAAAAAAAGCATTCGCTCCGAAACATTCACCACTGTCGTAACCTTACTAAAAATGTAAACAAACAATCTCATTTATACCAACAGTCTTCCTCACCACAAACGATCGTTACACTAACTACTTTCGCTCGCTAACACAATATCTCTCTCTCTCTCTCTCTCTCTCTCTCTCTCTCTCTCTCTCTCTCTCTCTCTCTCTCTCTCTCACACACACAGGATTTGGCAAAACAAAAATAAAAATAAAGCAAAAATAAATCCTCCACATTCCTCCCCCCTTACTTTGCCAAATCCTTCTCACACAACACTTACATTATTTTTTTCATAACCCAGTCGCAGTCGGGAACGGGACCTCTACTCCGAGTAACTGGGCCTCCATATACTCTCTCATTCACTTCTTCCTTATCACAATCATTAGCTACATTAACACTATTCCTATCTAAATCCCTATCATCTAATATATCATGTACAATCATATCTACCTCGTTCTCATCTGGCCCTATAATTACACTCATTTCTGTAAACAGTTCATCCATTTCATCAAAAACATTCTCAACTTTAGTAAAAGATTCATTCATACTACTAATCATTCTCCTATCTCTCACTCTCGCATTCGTCATCCTTTCTTTTACATCACCTAAGGAAAAGCCACACACACTATAGGTATCATTCATACTCAGCCATGATTCATCTGTATTAACACATTTATCTTCCATACACACTTGCACATTTACACCCTTGTCATACTTATTTCTATTCTCACTTTTACTTATAAAATTTTCCCTTTTTTCATCCTTACTTAAAACTTTCAAACGCCTCTTTTTCCTATATTCAACTAACACTAATTGTTTATTTTCCAGCCCTAATTTCTCATGCATACTAGGTTCATACTTGCTCATTTCCAACCAATTACTCATCCCATTCTCACAAACATTGATCTTATTCCTTCCACACACACAGGAGGACTCACCCAGCTGAACCCTCTTACACTCTAGTTTCCCGAACATCCTGGCTGATTTCCTCCCTTCTTCCTACATACCCTAGCTACATGCCCATCTGCACCACATTCAGTACACTTACCCCGTGGCTCCTTGCACATTCTAGCATAATGCCCATCCTTACCACAATTACCGCAAATCACATTTGTACGATTACTCCGACATCCACTCGCTATGTGCCCTGTCATACCACACCGATAACATTTTACCCCTTTCTCTTTCGTGCACTCGCTAATTCTATGCCCTACCTCACCACATCCAAAACAAGCACCAAGAGCCCATCTACATTCATTCTTCTTATGTCCTACTTTCCCACATCTATAACACTTCTCTTCACGGATACAACTACCTGACCTATCTTGCGTCGCACTAGCACTCCTATCCCTCCAAACCTGATTCCCTTGCCTAAACCCTTCATTTGTCCTTACAGGTATTCCCACATTACTCGCCCTAACACTCCTATCTACTACATTATCAGCTACCCTCATTGGTCCTCTCAAAATTGCGTCCTTATAACTACCAAATTCTATTACACTTTCTTCCATTCCAGTTCTTACACTCACAGATTTACTTTCTTTCATGCACCTATCTAACTCATAATCCTCAACTATCTCTAGTATATCATCCCATGTCAATCTCTCTTGCGTCCACCTCATTTTCTCTTTGCGTTTCAAATTAATAAATTCACACACATTCTCAGGTACTGTTGCCAAAAACTTCCTCATTAACTCCTTATTCTCATTTATACCTTCATCCCCATACTTCTTCCTAGCTAAAGTTTCCAACCTACATACGTACATTGATATAGCTTCTCCTGCATTCATCCTTGCCTCATCAAAATCATTTTTACGCTTATACTTAACACTCCCTTTCATACGTTTTACCTGCTCAATTATTCTCGTTTTCACACTTTCATAATCAACGTCCCCTACACTCATTATCACTCCATACATCGTCAACAAATACCCAGTCAAATATTCTCCTAACTCCCTAGCCCAAACTCTTTTACTATCACCATACTTATCCTGACAATACCTCTCATACTCCTTGAAAAAATCATTTACATCCCTACTGCTATGCTCATTGAACCTTTCACACCGAGGTACCTCTCTCATAAACACAGTCTTACACACATCACGTTCATTCCCACTGCTATCATCACTGTCTACTCCCTTGTTACCTTCTTCCTCATTCGAATATAATGAATCCACTTCCACACTTAAATTCCTATCCTTAACCATTCCCTTCTTACCCTTTTTCTTACTTACCACTTTCACCCATTCACGATCGTCCTTGCTATCAGCCTGATACTTTTTCTTCTCTTTCTTCACATCACTTTTACCTTTCCTTTCATCTTTCCTCTCCCCTTTCTGTTCATCCTTACTATGCCTAATTCCCTTATCTTCAATATCACCATCACTATTACTACTATCACTATCACTTCCTTTCCCATTATCACCTACCTTAACCTTCTCTTTCACTACCAACCCATTACCCGAAGCTGAGGACACTCCTCCGACTGCACCTTCACCCATTATAGTTTTCATCATCCCCATGACTTGCCCCATCATATCTTCCATTCGTTTCTCCATTCGTTCTTCATTCTCTCGCATCCTCATCTCAACACATTCTTCCACTCTCTCTACTGTCCCCTTTAACTCCCTAAGCTCCTTCTGCATCGCCGCATTCTCCCAGTTCAACCTCTCATTCTCTATTAGCAACCTCTCCTCACGCTCCTTACTCAGCCGCAATTCCTCCTTCAGTAACTTGTTCTGCTCTTCCATTTTTCATCAACCTTAATCCTAAATTCTTAACCTAATTCCGTCCTTCGTCCAACAGTCCAGCTTCTATCCCACCTCAGCAGCCCCACGTTGGGCGCCAAAATAATGTGGCGGGATGTTTAAAAAACAAGCCCCACACCCTTGAATCACTCTAACAGACAATTATCTCCACAACACAAACTTTCCCCTTACTTTATCAACTGGACTCTTGGACAAAAGGACAAACAAAACAAAACATAACCTTAAAACTATATATTTCTTACAAACTATAATAAATCAAACCAAACCATCCCAAAAAACTTTAAACTCATCAAAACTTAACACTTTAAACTAGAATCACCAGCATCAAAAACTTTACACTATATATACCATAAACCCCATCCAAATTAACGCAAAAAAAACCTAACAAACTTAAATCTAAACCGCACACCAACTCAAAATATATGTTTATAAATATTGCGACACCAGCACTGACGCCACACACAAGCCGAACTGTCTTTTCACGGCAAACTACCACTATATGGTAACCAGGAGTCTCTCTCTCTATGCCATATCGGCCTCAACACCTTGAGTCACAGGTGCCAGTATCATCATCATCATCATCAATCCAAATACACAGGCCAGGTCGTCAACAGTTGAGCAGTCAAATGAGCAGTACAAACAAAATCTTAATACAGGCCAGGTCATCAACAATAAATCCACTTTCAAAATTCGGTCTCTCCAAAGGAGGAATCGCAGCCTGCCAAAATAAAAAAGAAAAACACTTACGAACACTTCTAGCTAACTGAACTATCGCACTATAATCAAAGATAAATAATAAATTGTTCCTATCATTCACAATCACGACAAGCAAAGATAAACAAAACTGTACTTACTTTGAAAATCAAAAAACACTTCCACGCTGGTCGAAAAATATATATGTAATCCAGCTCTCACACAACTGCCTTATGCTGCAGTCAAATAAAAAAAGCATTCGCTCCGAAACATTCACCACTGTCGTAACCTTACTAAAAATGTAAACAAACAATCTCATTTATACCAACAGTCTTCCTCACCACAAACGATCGTTACACTAACTACTTTCGCTCGCTAACACAATATCTCTCTCTCTCTCTCTCTCTCTCTCTCTCTCTCTCTCTCTCTCTCTCACACACACAGGATTTGGCAAAACAAAAATAAAAATAAAGCAAAAATAAATCCTCCACATCATTTTCTTCCCTGCAGTCCAAGCTTAATCATCATCATCTTCAACAGTCCTACTTTATCCTCTTCTTCTCTTCAGCCAAGCTTAATCATCCTCTTCCCAACAGTCCTACTTTATCATTTTCTTCCCTGCAGTCCAAGCTTAATCATCATCATCTTCAACAGTCCTTCCTTATCCTCTTCTTCCCTGCAACCAAGCTTAATCATCCTCTTCCCCAACAATCCTACTTTATCATTTTCTTCCCCTGCATGCAAAGCTTAATCATCCTTTTCCTCAAAAGTCCTACTTTTTCATTTTCTTCCCTGCAATCCAAGCTTGATCATCATCATCTTCAACAGTCCTACTTTATCCTCTTCTTCTCTTAGCCGAGCTTAATCATCCTCTTCCCCAACAGTCCTAATTTTATCCTTTTTCTTCCCTGCAGCCAACCTTAATCACCCTCTTCCCCAACAATCCTACTTTATCCTTTTCTTCCCTGCAGCCAAGCTTAATCACCCTCTTCCTCAACAGTACTACTTTATCCTTTTCTTCCCTGCAGCCAAGCTTAATCATCCTCTTCCCCAGCAGTCTTACTTTATTGTTTTCTTCCCCCACAGCCAAGCATAATCATCCTTTTCCCCAACAGTCCTACTTTATCCTTTTCTTCCCTGCAGCCAAGCTTAATCATCCTCTTCCCCAACAGTCCTACTTTAACATTTTCTTCCCTGCAGTCCAAGCTTAATCATCATCATCTTCAACAGTCCTACTTTATCCTCTTCTTCTCTGCAGCCAAGCTTAACCATCCTTTTTCCTAACAGTCCTGCTTTATCCTTTTCTTCCCTGCAGTCCAAGCTTAATCATCCTCTTCCTCAAAAGTACTACTTTATCCTCTTCTTCTCTGCAGCCAAGCTTAATCATCCTCTTCCCCAACAATCCTACTATATCATTTTCTTCCCTGCATGCCAAGCATATTCATACTCTTCCCCAACAGTACTACTTTATCATTTTCTTCCCCTGCATGCCAAGCTTATTCATACTCTTCCCCAACGGTCTTACTTTATCATTTTCTACCCTGAAGTCCGAGCTTCATCATCATCATCTTCAACAGTCCTACTTTATCCTCTTCTTCCCTGCAGCCAAGCTTAATCATTCTCTTCCCCAACAGTCCTACTTTATGATTTTCTTCCCCTGCATGCCATGCTTATTCATACTCTTCCCCAACAGTCCTACTTTATCATTCTCTTCCCCTGCAGCCAAGCTTAATCATGCTCTTCCTGAACAGTCCTACTTCATCATTTTCTTCCCCTGTAGCTAAGCTTAATCATCCTCTTCCCCAACAGTCGTACTTTATCGTTTTCTTCCCCTGTAGCCAAACTTAATCATGCTCTTCCCGAACAGTCCTACTTAATTGTTTTCTGCCCCTGCAGCCAAGCTTAATCATCCTCTTTCCCCAGTAGTCCTAGTTTATGATTTTCTTCCCTCCAGCCAACTTAATCATCCTCTTCCATAACAATCCTACTTTATCATATTTTCCTCTGCTCCCAAGCTTAATTATCCCTCCCCAACAGTCCCACTTTATTGTTTTCTTCCCCTGCAGCTAAGCTTAATCATCCTCTTTCCCCAACAGTCCTATTTTACGATTTTCTTCCCTCCAACTAAGCTTAATCATCCTCTTCCAAAACATTCCTACTTTATCATATTCTTCCCATGCAGCCAAACTTAATCATCCTCTTCCCCAACAGTCTTACTTTATCGTTTTCTTCCCCTGCAGCCAAGGTTAATCAAGCTCTTCCCGAACAGTACTACTTAATCGTTTTCTTCCCCTGCAACCAAGCTTAAGCATCCTCTTCCCCAACAGTCCTACTTTATTGATTTCTTCCCCTGCAGCCAAGCTTAATTATCCTCCTCCCAACAGTCCTACTTTAACATTTTCTTCACATGCAGCCAAGCTTAATCATTCTTTTCCCCAACAGTCCTACTTTATCGTTTTCTTCCCCTGCAGCCAAGCTTAATCACCCTTTTCCCCAACAGTCCTACTTTATCATTTTCTTCCCCTGCAGCCAAGCTTAATCATCCTTTTCCCCAACAACCCTACTTTATCGTTTTCTTCCCCTGCAGCCAAGCTTAATCATCCTTTTCCCCAAACGGACCTACTTTATCGTTTTCTTCCCCTGCAGCCAAACTTAATCATCCTCTTCCACAACAGTCCTACTTTATCGTTTTCTTACCCTGTAGCCAAGCTTATTCATGCTCTTCCCGAACAGTTCTACTTAATCATTTTTTCCCCTGCAGCCAAGCTTAATAATCATCTTTCCCCAACAGTCCTACTTTATTATTTTCTTCCCTCCAGCCAAGCTTAATCATCCTCATCCATAACAGTCTTACTTTATCATATTTTTCCCCTGCTGCCAAGCTTAATTATCCTCTTCCCCAACAGTCCTACTTCATTGTTTTCTTCCCCTGCAGCCAAGCTTAATCATCCTCTTTCCCCAACAGTCCTACTCTATGATTTTCTTCCCTCCAACCAAGCTTAATCATCCTCTTCCATAACAGTCCTACTCCCCGGCAGCCAAGCTTAATCATGCTCTTCCCGAACAGTCCTACTCAATCGTTTTCTTCCCTTGCAACCAAGCTTAATCATCCTTTTCCCCAACAGTCCTACTTTATCATTTTCATCCCCTGCAGCTAAGCTTAATTATCCTCCTCCACAACAGTCCTACTTTATCATTTTCTTCCTCTGCAGCCAAGCTTAATCATCCTTTTCCCCAACTGTCCCACTTTATCGTTTTCTTCCCCTGCAGCCAAGCTTAATCATCCTTTTCCCCAACAGTCCTACTTAATTGTTTTCTTCCCCTGCAGCCAAGCTTAATTATCCTCTTCCCCAACAAGTCCTACTTTATCGTTTTCTTCCCCTGCAGCCAAGCTTAATTATCCTCCTCCCCAACAGTCCTACTTTATCGTTTTCTTCCCCTGCAACCAAGCTTATTCATCCTTTTCCCCAACAGTCCTACTTTATCGTTTTCATCCCCTGCAGCCAAGCTCAATTATCCTCCTCCTCAACAGTCCTACTTTATCATTTTCTTCCTCTGCAGCCAAGCTTAATCATCCTTTTCCCCAACTGTCCTACTTTATCGTTTTCTTCCCCTGCAGCCAAGCTTAATCATCCTTTTCCCCAACTGTCCTACTTTATCGTTTTTTTCCCCTGCAGCCAAGCTTAATCATCCTTTTCCCCAACAGTCCTACTTTATCGTTTTCTTCCTCTGCAGCCAAGCTTAATCATCCTTTTCCCCAACTGTCCTACTTTATCGTTTTCTTCCCCTGCAGCCAAGCTTAATCATCCTCTTCCCCAACAGTCTTATTTTATCGTTTTCTTCCCCTGCAGCCAAGGTTAATCAAGCTCTTCCCGAACAGTCCTACTAAATCGTTTTCTTCCTCTGCAACCAAGCTTAAGCATCCTCTTCCCCAACAGTCCTACTTTATCGATTTCTTCCCCTGCAGCCAAGCTTAATTATCCTCCTCCCCAACAGTCCTACTTTAACATTTTCTTCACCTGCAGCCAAGCTTCATCATTCTTTTCACCAACAGTCCTACTTTATCGTTTTCTTCCCCTGCAGCCAAGCTTAATCACCCTTTTCCCCAACAGTCCTACTTTATCATTTTCTTCCCCTGCAGCCAAGCTTAATCATCCTTTTCCCCAACTGTCCTACTTTATCGTTTTCTTCCCCTGCAGCCAAGCTTAATCATCCTTTTCCCCAACGGACCTACTTTATCGTTTTCTTCCCCTGCAGCCAAACTTAATCATCCTCTTCCACAACAGTCCTACTTTATCGTTCTCTTCCCCTGTAGCCAAGCTTAATCATGCTCTTCCCGAACAGTTCTACTTGATCATTTTTTCCCCTGCAGCCAAGCTTAATAATCATCTTTCCCCAACAGTCCTACTTTATTATTTTCTTCCCTCCAGCCAAGCTTAATCATCCTCTTCCATTACAGTCCTACTTTATCATATTTTTCCCCTGCTGCCAAGCTTAATTATCCTCTTTCCGAACAGTCTTACTTTACCGTTTTCTTCCCCTGCAGCCAAGCTTAATCATCCTCTTTCCCCAACAGTCCTACTCTATGATTTTCTTCCCTCCAACCAAGCTTAATCATCCTCTTCCATAACAGTCCTACTCCCCTGCAGCCAAGCTTAATCATGCTCTTCCCGAACAGTCCTACTCAATCGTTTTCTTCCCCTGCAACCAAGCTTAATCATCCTTTTCCCCAACTGTTCCACTTTATCGTTTTCTTCCCCTGCAGCCAAGCTTAATTATCCTCCTCCACAACAGTCCTACTTTATCATTTTCTTCCTCTGCAGGCAAGCTTAATCATCCTTTTCCCTAACTGTCCCACTTTATCGTTTTCTTCCCCTGCAGCCAAGCTTAATCATCCTTTTCCCCAACAGTCCTATTTTATCGATTTCTTCCCCTGCAGCCAAGCTTAATTATCCTCTTCCCCAACAAGTCCTACTTTATCGTTTTCTTCCCCTGCAGCCAAGCTTAATTATCCTCCTCCCCAACAGTCCTACTTTATCGTTTTCTTCCCCTGCAACCAAGCTTAATCATCCTTTTCCCCAACAGTCCTACTTTATCATTTTCATCCCCTGCAGCCAAGCTCAATTATCCTCCTCCTCAACAGTCCTACTTTATCATTTTCTTCCTCTGCAGCTAAGCTTAATCATCCTTTTCCCCAACTGTCCTACTTTATCGTTTTCTTCCCCTGCAGCCAAGCTTAATCATCCTTTTCCCCAACTGTCCTACTTTATCGTTTTTTTCCCCTGCAGCCAAGCTTAATCATCCTTTTCCCCAACTGTCCTACTTTATCGTTTTCTTCCTCTGCAGCCAAGCTTAATCATCCTTTTCCCAAACACTCCTACTTTATCCCTTTCTTCCCCTGCAGACAAGCTTAATCATCCTCTTCCCCAACAGCCCTAAATTATCGTTTTGTTCCCATGCATCCAAGCTCAATCATCCTCTTCCCCAATATCCCTACTTTATTCTTTTCTTCCCCTGCAACCAAGCTTAATCATGCTCTTCCCGAACAGTCTTACTTTACCTTTTTCTCCCCCTGCAGCCAAGCTTAATCATCCTTTTCCTCAAAAGTCCTACTTTATCGTTTTTTTCCTCTGCAGCCAAGCTTTATCATCCTTTTCCCCAAAAGTCCTACTTTATCGTTTTCTTCCTCTGCAGTAAAACTTAATCATCCTCTTCCCAAACACTCCTACTTTATCGCTTACTTCCCCTGCAGCCAAGCTTAATCATCCTCTTCCCCAACAAGTCCTACTTTATCGTTTTCTTCCCTTGCAGCCAAACTTAATCATCCTCTTCCCAAACACTCCTACTTTATCCCTTTCTTCCCCTGCAGCTAAGATTAATCATCCTCTTCCCCAATATCCCTACTTTATCCTTTTCTTCCCCTGCAACCAAGTTTAATTATGCTCTTCCCGAACAGTCTTACTTTATCGTTTTCTTTCCCTGCAACAAAGCTTAATTATGCTCTTCCCGAACAGTCTTACTTTACCGTTTTCTCCCCCTGCAGCCAAGCTTAATCATCCTCTTCCCCAAAAGTCCTACTTATCGTTTTCTTCCTCTGCAGTCAAACTTAATCATCATCTTCCCAAACACTCCTACTTTATCCCTTTCTTCCCCTGCAGCTAAACTTAATTATGCTCTTCCCCTGCAGCTAAGCTTAATTATGCTCTTCCCCAACAGCCCTAAATTATCATTTTCTTCCCCTGCAACCAAGCTCAATAAGCCTCTTCCCCAATATCCCTACTTAATCCTTTTCTTCCGCTGCAACCAAGCTTAATTATGCTCTTCCCGAACAGTCCTACTTTATCGTTTTCTTCCCCTGCAGCCAAGCTTAATCATCCTTTTCCCCAACAGTCCTACTTTATTGTTTTTTTTTCCCTGCAGCCAAGCTTAATCATCCTTTTCCCCAACAGTCCTACTTTATCGTTTTTTTCCCCTGCAGCCAAGCTTAATCATCCTTTTCCCCAACAGTCCTACTTTATCCTTTTCTTCCGCTGCAACCAAGCTTAATTATGCTCTTCCTGAACAGTCCTACTTGATCGTTTTCTTCCCCTGCAGCCAAGCTTAATCATCCTTTTCCCCAACAGTCCTACTTTATCGTTTTCTTCCCCTGCAGCCAAGATTAATCATCCTCTTCCCCAACAGCCCTACTTTATCGTTTTCTTCCCCTGCAACCAAGCTCAATCATCGTTTTCCCCAATATCCCTATTTTATCCTTTTTTTCCCAAGCAACCAAGCTTATTCATCCTCTTCCCAAACAGTCCTACTTTATTGTTTTCTTCCCCTGCAGCCAAGCTTAATCATCCTCTTTCCCCAACAGTCCTACGTTATGATTTTCTTCCCTCCAGCCAAGCTTAATCATCCTGTTCCATAACAGTCCTACTTTATCATATTTTTCCCCCGTTGCCTAGCTTAATTATCCTTCCCCAACAGTCCTACTTTATGGTTTTCTTCCCCTGCAGCCAAGCTTAATCATCCTCTTTCCCCAACAGTCCTATTTAATGATTTTCATCCCTCCAACCAAGCTTAATCATCCTCTTCCAAAACAGTCCTTCTTTATCATATTCTTCCCATGCAGCCAAGCTTAATCATCCTCTTCCCCAACAGTCCTACTTTATCGTTTTATTCCCCTGCAGCCAAGGTTAATCATGCTCTTCCCGAACAGTCCTACTTGATCGTTTTCTTCCCCTGCAACCAAGCTTAAGCATCCTCTTCCCCAACAGTCCTACTTTATCATTTTCTTCCCCTGCAGAGAAGCTTAATTATCCTCCCCCCAACAGTCCTACTTTAACAATTTCTTCTCCTGGAGCCAAGCTTAATCATCCTTTTCCCCAACAGTCCTACTTTATCGTTTTCTTCCCCTGCAGCCAAACTTAATCATCCTCTTCCCCAACAGTCCAACTTTATCATTTTCTTCCCCTGCAGCCAAGCTTAATTATCCTCCTCCCCAACAGTCCTACTTTAACATTTTCTTCCCCTGCAGCCAAGCTTAATCATCCTTTTCCCCAACAGTCCTACTTCATCGTTTTCGTCCCTTGCAGCCAAGCTTAATCATCCTTTTCCCTAACAGTCCTACTTTATCATTTTCTTCCCCTGCAGCCAAGCTTAATCATCCTTTTCCCCAACAGTCCTACTTTATCTTTTTATTCCCCTGCAGCCAAGCTTAATCATCCTTTTCCCCAACAGACCTACTTTATCGTTTTCTTCCCCTGCAGCCAAACTTAATCATCCTCTTCCCCAACAGTCCTACTCTATCGTTTTCTTCCCCTGCAGCCAAGCTTAATCATGCTCTTCCGAACAGTCCTACTTAATCATTTTCTTCCGCTGCAGCCAAGCTTAATCATCCTCTTTCCCCAACAGGCCTACTTTATGATTTTCTTCCCTCCAGCCAAGCTCAATCACCCTCTTCCATAACAGTCCTACTTTATCATATTCTTCCCCTGCAGCCAAGCTTAATCATGCTCTTCCCGAACAGTTCTACTTAATCGTTTTCTTCCCCTGAAACCAAGCTTAATCATCCTTTTCCCCAACAGTCCTACTTTATCATTTTCTTCCCCTGCTGCCAAGCTTAATTATCCTCCTCCCCAACAGTCCCACTTCATCATTTTCTTCCCCTGCACCCAAGCTTAATCATCCTTTTCCCCAACAGTCCTACTTTATCGATTTCTTCCCCTGCAGCCAAGCTTAATTATCCTCTTCCCCAACAAGTCCTAATTTATCGTTTTCTTCCCCTGCAGCCAAGCTTAATTATCCTCTTCCCCAACAAGTCCTACTTTATTGTTTTCTTCCCCTGCAGCCAAACTTAATCATCCTCTTCCCAAACACTCCTACTTTATCCTTTTCTTCCCCTGCAGCCATGCTTAATCATCCTCTTCCCCAACAGTCCTACTTAATCGATTTCTTCCCCTGCAGCCAAGCTTAATTATCCTCTTCCCCAACAAGTCCTACTTTATCGTTTTCTTCCCATGCAGCCAACCTTAATCATCCTTTTCCCCAACATTCCTACTTTATTGTTTTCTTCCCCTGCAGCCAAGCTTAATTATCCTCTTCCCCAACAAGTCCTACTTTATTGTTTTCTTCCCCTGCAGCCAAGCTTAATCATCCTTTTCCCCAACATTCCTATTTTATTGTTTTCTTCCCCTGCAGCCAAGCTTAATTATCCTCTTCCCCAACAAGTCCTACTTCATCATTTTCTTCCCCTGCAGCCGAGCTTAATCATCCTTTTCCCCAACAAGTCCTACTTTATCCTTTTCTTCCCCTGCAGCCAAGCTTAATCATCCTTTTCCCCAACAGTCCTACTTTATCGATTTCTTCCCCTGCAGCCAAGCTTAATTATCCTCTTCCCCAACAAGTCCTACTTTATCCTTTTCTTCCCCTGCAGCCAAGCTTAATCATCCTTTTCCCCAACAGTCCTACTTTATCAATTTCTTCCCCTGCAGCCAAGCTTAATTATCCTCTTCCCCAACAAGTCCTACTTATCGTTTTCTTCCTCTTCCCAAACACTCCTACTTTATCCCTTTCTTCCCCTGCAGCTAAGCTTAATTATGCTCTTCCCCTGCAGCTAAGCTTAATTATGCTCTTCCCCAACAACTCTAAATTATCATTTTCTTCCCCTGCAACCAAGCTCAATAATCCTCTTCCCCAATATCCCTACTTTATCCTTTTCTTCCGCTGCAACCAAGCTTAATTATGCTCTTCCTGAACAGTCCTACTTTATTGTTTTCTTCCCCTGCAGCCAAGCTTAATCATCCTTTTCCCCAACAGTCCTACTTTATCGTTTTTTTCCCCTGCAGCCAAGCTTAATCATCCTTTTCCCCAACAGTCCTACTTTATCTTTTCTTCCGCTGCAACCAAGCTTAATTATGCTCTTCCCGAACAGTCGTACTTTATCGTTTTCTTCCCCTGCAGCCAAGCTTAATCATCCTTTTCCCCAACAGTCCTACTTTATCGTTTTTTTCCCCTGCAGCCAAGCTTAATCATCCTTTTCCCCAACAGTCCTACTTTATGGTTTTCTTCCCCTGCAGCCAAGCTTAATCATCCTTTTCCCCAACAGTCCTACTTTATCCTTTTCTTCCGCTGCAACCAAGCTTAATTATGCTCTTCCCGAACAGTCCTACTTCATCGTTTTCTTCCCCTGCAGCCAAGCTTAATCATCCTTTTCCCCAACTGTCCTACTTTATCGTTTTTTTCCCCTGCAGCCAAGCTTAATCATCCTTTTCCCCAACAGTCCTACTTTATCGTTTTCTTTCCCTGCAACCAAGCTTAATCATCCTTTTCCCCAACAGTCTTACTTTACTGTTTTCTTCCCCTGCAGCCAAACTTAATCATCCTCTTCCCAAACACTCCTACATTATCCCTTTCTTCCCCTGCAGCCAAGATTAATCATCCTCTTCCCCAACAGCCCTACTTTATCGTTTTCTTCCCCTGCAACCAAGCTCAATCATCGTTTTCCCCAATATCCCTATTTTATCCTTTTTTTTCCCAAGCAACCAAGCTTATTCATCCTCTTCCCAAACAGTCCTACTTTATTGGTTTCTTCCCCTGCAGCCAAGCTTAATCATCCTCTTTCCCCAACAGTCCTACGTTATGATTTTCTTCCCTCCAGCCAAGCTTAATCATCCTGTTCCATAACAGTCCTATTTTATCATATTTTTCCCCTGCTGCCAAGCTTAATTATCCTTCCCCAACAGTCCTACTTTATGGTTTTCTTCCCCTGCAGCCAAGCTTAATCATCCTCTTTCCCCAACAGTCCTATTTAATGATTTTCATCCCTCCAACCAAGCTTAATCATCCTCTTCCAAAACAGTCCTTCTTTATCATATTCTTCCCATGCAGCCAAGCTTAATCATCCTCTTCCCCAACAGTCCTACTTTATCGTTTTTCTTCCCCTGCAGCCAAGCTTAATCATCCTCTTCCCAACAGTCCTACTTATCGTTTTCTTCCCCTGCAGCCAAGCTTAATCATCCTTTTCCCCAACAGTCCTACTTTATCGTTTTCTTCCCCTGCAGCCAAAGCTTAATCATCCTCTTCCCCAACAGTCCTACTTTATCATTTTCTTCCCCTGCAGCCAAGCTTAATTATCCTCCTCCCCAACAGTCCTACTTTAACATTTTCTTCCCCTGCAGCCAAGCTTAATCATCCTTTTCCCCAACATTCCTACTTTATTGTTTTCTTCCCCTGCAGCCAAGCTTAATCATCCTCTTCCCCAACAAGTCCTACTTTATCGTTTTCTTCCCCTGCAGCCAAGCTTAATCATCCTTTTCCCCAACATTCCTACTTTATTGTTTTCTTCCCCTGCAGCCAAGCTTAATTATCCTCTTCCCCAACAAGTCCTACTTCATCATTTTCTTCCCCTACAGCCGAGCTTAATCATCCTTTTCCCCAACAGTCCTACTTCATCGATTTCTTCCCCTGCAGCCATGCTTAATTATCTCTTCCCCAACAAGTCCTACTTTATCCTTTTCTTCCCCTGCAGCCAAGCTTAATCATCCTTTTCCCCAACAGTCCTACTTTATCGATTTCTTCCCCTGCAGCCAAGCTTAATTATCCTCTTCCCCAACAAGTCCTACTTTATCGTTTTCTTCCCCTGCAGCCAAGCTTTATCATCCTTTTCCCCAACAGTCCTACTTTATCGATTTCTTCCCCTGCAGCCAAGCTTAATTATCCTCTTCCCCAACAAGTCCTACTTTATCCTTTTCTTCCCCTGCAGCCAAGCTTAATCATCCTTTTCCCCAACAGTCCTACTTTATCGATTTCTTCCCCTGCAGCCAAGCTTAATTATCCTCTTCCCCAACAAGTCCTACTTTATCCTTTTCTTCCCCTGCAGCCAAGCTTAATCATCCTTTTCCCCAACAGTCCTACTTTATCGATTTCTTCCCCTGCAGCCAAGCTTAATTATCCTCTTCCCCAACAAGTCCTACTTATCGTTTTCTTCCTCTGCAGTCAAACTTAATCATCCTCTTCCCAAACACTCCTACTTTATCCCTTTCTTCCCCTGCAGCTAAGCTTAATTATGCTCTTCCCCTGCAGCTAAGCTTAATTATGCTCTTCCCCAAAAGCCCTAAATTATCATTTTCTTCCCCTGCAACCAAGCTAATAATCCTCTTCCCCAATATCCCTACTTTATCTTTTCTTCCCTGCAACCAAGCTTAATTATCCTCTTCCCCAACAGTCCTACTTTATCGTTTTCTTCCCCTGCAGCCAAGCTTAATCATCCTTTTCCCCAACAGTCCTACTTTATCGTTTTCTTCCCCTGCAGCCAAGCTTAATCATCCTTTTCCCCAACAGTCCTACTTTATCGTTTTCTTCCCCTGCAGCCAAGCTTAATCATCCTTTTCCCCAACAGTCCTACTTTATCTTTTCTTCCCCTGCACCAAGCTTAATTATCCTCTTCCCCAACAGTCCTACTTTATCGTTTTCTTCCCCTGCAGCCAAGCTTAATCATCCTTTTCCCCAACAGTCCTACTTTATCGTTTTCTTCCCCTGCAGCCAAGCTTAATCATCCTTTTCCCCAACAGTCCTACTTTATCGTTTTCTTCCCCTGCAGCCAAGCTTAATCATCCTTTTCCCCAACAGTCCTACTTTATCCTTTTCTTCCCCTGCAGCCAAGCTTAATTATTCTTCCCCAACAGTCCTACTTTATCGTTTTCTTCCCCTGCAGCCAAGCTTAATCATCCTTTTCCCCAACAGTCCTACTTTATCGTTTTTCTTCCCCTGCAGCCAAGCTTAATCATCCTTTTCCCCAACAGTCCTACTTTATCGTTTTCTTCCCCTGCAACCAAGCTTAATCATCCTTTTCCCCAACAGTCTACTTTACGTTTTCTTCCCCTGCAGCCAAGCTTAATCATCCTCTTCCCAACAGTCCTACATTATCCCTTTCTTCCCCTGCAGCCAAGCTTAATCATCCTCTTCCCCAACAGTCCTACTTTATCGTTTTCTTCCCCTGCAGCCAAGCTAATCATCCTTTTCCCCAACAGTCCTTTTATCCTTTTTCTTCCCCAAGCAACCAAGCTTAATTCATCCTCTTCCCAAACAGTCCTACTTTATTGTTTTCTTCCCCTGCAGCCAAGCTTAATCATCCTCTTTCCCCAACAGTCCTACTTTATGATTTTCTTCCCTGCAGCCAAGCTTAATCATCCTGTTCCAACAGTCCTACTTTATCATATTTTTCCCCTGCTGCCAAGCTTAATCATCCTTCCCCAACAGTCCTACTTTATGGTTTTCTTCCCCTGCAGCCAAGCTTAATCATCCTCTTCCCCAACAGTCCTACTTTATGATTTTCTTCCCCTGCAACCAAGCTTAATCATCCTCTTCCAACAGTCCTTACTTTATCATTTCTTCCCCTGCAGCCAAGCTTAATCATCCTCTTCCCCAACAGTCCTACTTTATCGTTTTCTTCCCCTGCAGCCAAGCTTAATCATCCTCTTCCCAACAGTCCTACTTTATCGTTTTCTTCCCCTGCACCAAGCTTAATCATCCTCTTCCCCAACAGTCCTACTTTATCGTTTTCTTCCCCTGCAGAGAAGCTTAATTATCCTCCCCCAACAGTCCTACTTTATCATTTTCTTCCCCTGCAGCCAAGCTTAATCATCCTTTTCCCCAACAGTCCTACTTTATCGTTTTCTTCCCCTGCAGCCAAGCTTAATCATCCTTTTCCCCAACAGTCCTACTTTATCATTTTCTTCCCCTGCAGCCAAGCTTAATCATCCTCTTCCCCAACAGTCCTACTTTATCTTTTTCTTCCCCTGCAGAGCCAAGCTTAATCATCCTCCCCAACAGTCCTACTTTAACATTTTCTTCCCCTGCAGCCAAGCTTAATCATCCTTTTCCCCAAACAGTCCTACTTTATCGTTTTCTTCCCCTGCAGCCAAGCTTAATCATCCTCTTCCCCAACAGTCCTACTTTATCATTTTCTTCCCCTGCAGCCAAGCTTAATTCATCCTCTTCCCCAACAGTCCTACTTTACATTTTCTTCCCCTGCAGCCAAGCTTAATCATCCTTTTCCCCAACAGTCCTACTTTATCGTTTTCTTCCCCTGCAGCCAAGCTTAATCATCCTTTCCCAACAGTCCTACTTTATCATTTTCTTCCCCTGCAGCCAAGCTTAATCATCCTTTTCCCCAACAGTCCTACTTTATCATTTTCTTCCCCTGCAGCCAAGCTTAATCATCCTCTTCCCCAACAGTCCTACTTTATGATTTTCTTCCCCTGCAGCCAAGCTTAATCATCCTCTTCCCCAACAGTCCTACTTTATCATTTCTTCCCCTGCAGCCAAGCTTAATCATCCTCTTCCCAACAGTCCTACTTTATGTTTTCTTCCCCTGCAGCCAAGCTTAATCATCCTTTTCCCCAACAGTCCTACTTTATCATTTCTTCCCCTGCAGCCAAGCTTAATTATCCTCTTCCCCAACAGTCCTACTTTATCATTTTCTTCCCCTGCAGCCAAGCTTAATCATCCTTTTCCCCAACAGTCCTACTTTATCGATTTCTTCCCCTGCAGCCAAGCTTAATTATCCTCTTCCCAACAAGTCCTACTTTATCGTTTTCTTCCCCTGCAGCCAAGCTTAATCATCCTCTTCCCCAACAGTCCTACTTTATTGTTTTCTTCCCCTGCAGCCAAGCTTAATCATCCTCTTCCCCAACAGTCCTACTTTATCTTTTCTTCCCCTGCAGCCAAGCTTAATCATCCTCTTCCCCAACAGTCCTACTTTATCGATTTCTTCCCCTGCAGCCAAGCTTAATTATCCTCTTCCCCAACAAGTCCTACTTTATGTTTTCTTCCCCTGCAGCCAAGCTTAATCATCCTTTTCCCCAACAGTCCTACTTTATTTTTCTTCCCCTGCAGCCAAGCTTAATTATCCTCTTCCCCAACAAGTCCTACTTTATCCTTTTCTTCCCCTGCAGCCAAGCTTAATCATCCTTTTCCCCAACAGTCCTACTTTATCGATTTCTTCCCCTGCAGCCAAGCTTAATTATCCTCTTCCCCAACAAGTCCTACTTTATCCTTTTCTTCCCCTGCAGCCAAGCTTAATCATCCTTTTCCCCAACAGTCCTACTTTATCGATTTCTTCCCCTGCAGCCAAGCTTAATTATCCTCTTCCCCAACAAGTCCTACTTTATCCTTTTCTTCCCCTGCAGCCAAGCTTAATCATCCTTTTCCCCAACAGTCCTACTTTATCGATTTCTTCCCCTGCAGCCAAGCTTAATCATCCTCTTCCCCAACAGTCCTACTTTATCTTTTCTTCCCCTGCAGCCAAGCTTAATCATCCTTTTCCCCAACAGTCCTACTTTATCGATTTCTTCCCCTGCAGCCAAGCTTAATCATCCTCTTCCCAACAGTCCTACTTTATCGTTTTCTTCCCCTGCAGCCAAGCTTAATCATCCTTTTCCCCAACATTCCTACTTTATTGTTTTCTTCCCCTGCAGCCAAACTTAATCATCCTCTTCCCCAAACACTCCTACTTTATCCTTTTCTTCCCCTGCAACCAAGCTTAATCATCCTCTTCCCCAACAGAACTAAATTATCGTTTTGTTCCCCTGCAACCAAGCTCAATCATCCTCCTCCCCAATATCCCTACTTTATCCTTTTCTTCCCCTGCAACCGAGCTTAATTATGCTCTTACCGAACAGTCTTACTTTATCGTTTTCTTCCCCTGCAACTTAGCTTAATTATCTCTTCCCGAACAGTGTTACTTTATCGTTTTTTCCCCCTGCAGCCAAGCTTAATCATCCTCTTCCCAAACACTCCTACTTTATCCCTTTCTTCCCCTGCAGCCAAGCTTAATCATCCTCTTCCCCAACAGCCCTACTTTATTGTTTTCTTCCCCTACAACCAAGTTCAATAATCCACTTCCCCAATATCCCTACTTCATCCTTTTCTTCCCCTGCAACCAAGCTTAATTATGCTCTTCCCGAACAGTCCTACTTTATCGTTTTCTTCCCCTGCAGCCAAGCTTAATCATCCTTTTCCCCAACAGTCTTACTTTATCGTTTTCTTCCCCTGCAGCCAAGCTTAATCATCCTTTTCCCAAATAGTCCTACTTTATCGTTTTCTTCCCCTACAACCAAGCTTAATCATCCTTTTCCCCAACAGTCTTACTTTACTGTTTTCTTCCCCTGCAGTCAAACTTAATCATCCTCTTCCCAAACAATCCTACATTATCCCTTTCTTCCCCAGAAGCCAAGCTTAATCATCCTCTTCCCCAACAGCCCTACTTTATCGTTTTGTTCCCCTGCAACCAAGCTCAATCCTCCTTTTCCCGAATATCCCTATTTTATCCTTTTTCTTCCCAAGCAACCAAGCTTAATTCATCCTCTTCCCAAACAGTCCTACTTTATGTTTTCTTCCCTGCAGCCAAGCTTAATCATCCTTTTTCCCCAACAGTCCGATTTTATCGTTTTCTTCCCCTGCAGCCAAGGTTAATCATGCTCTTCCCGAACAGTCCTACTTAATCGTTTTCTTCCCCTGCAACCAACTTAATCATCCTCTTCCCCAACAGTCCCACTTTATCATTTTCTTCCCCTGCAGCCAAGCTTAATTATCCTCCTCTTCAACAGTCCTACCTTACCATTTTCTTCCCTGCAGCCAAGCTTAATATCCTTTTCCCAACAGTCCTACTTTCTTCCCCTGCAGCCAAGCTTAATCGTCCTTTTCTCCAACAGACCTACTTTATCGTTTTCTTCCCCTGCAGCCAAGCTTAATCATCCTTTTTCCCCAACAGTCCTACTTTATGATTTTCTTCCCTGCACCAAACTTAATCTTCCTCTTCCCCAACAGTCCTACTTTCTCATTTTCTTCCCCTGCAGCCAAGCTTAATCATGCTCTTTCCGAACAGTCCTACTTAATCGTTTTCCTCCTTTGCAGCCAAGCTTAATCATCCTCTTTCCCCAACAGTCCTACTTTATGATTTTCTTCCTTCCAGCCAAGCTTAATCATCCTTTTCCATAACAGTCCTACTTTATTTTATTTTCCCCTGCTGCCAAACTTAATTATCCTCTTCCCCAACAGTCCTACTTTATGTTTTCTTCCCTGCAGCCAAGCTTAATCATCCTCTTCCCCAACAGTCCTACTTTATGATTTTCTTCCCCCACCAAGCTTAATCATCCTCTTCCAACAGTCCTACTTTATGTTTTCTTCCCCTGCAGCCAAGCTTAATCATCCTCTTCCCCAACAGTCCTACTTTATCGTTTTCTTCCCCTGCAGCCAAGCTTAATCATCCTCTTCCCAACAGTCCTACTTTATCTTTCTTCCCCTGCAGCCAAGCTTAATCATCCTTTTCCCCAACAGTCCTACTTTATCGTTTCTTCCCCTGCAGCCAAGCTTAATCATCCTCTTCCCCAACAGTCCTACTTATCATTTTCTTCCCCTGCAACCAAGATCAATCATCCTCTTCCCCAACAGTCCTACTATCCTTTTCTTCCCCTGCAACCAAGCTTAATATATTCTTCCCGAACAGTCTTACTTTACCATTTTCTTCCCCTGCAACCAAGCTTAATCATCCTCTTCCCAACAGTCTTACTTTATCGTTTCTTCCCCTGCAGCCAAGCTTAATCATCCTTTTCCCCAACAGTCCTACTTTATCGTTTTCTTCCCCTTCTGCCAAACTTAATCATCCTCTTCCCAACAGTCCTACTTTATCGTTTTCTTCCCCTTGCAGCCAAGCTTAATCATCCTTTTCCCCAACAGTCTTACTTTACTGTTTTCTTCCCCAGAAGCCAAACTTAATCATCCTCTTCCCCAACAGCTGTACTTTATCGTTTTCTTCCCCTGCAACCAAGCTTAATCATCCTCTTCCCCAACAGAACTATTATCGTTTTCTTCCCCTGCAACCAAGCTAATCATCCTCTCCCCAATATCCCTACTTTATCCTTTTCTTCCCCTGCAACCGAGCTTAATTATCCTCTTCCCGAACAGTCTTACTTTATCGTTTTCTTCCCCTGCAACAAGCTTAATTCATCCTCTTCCCGAACAGTGTTACTTTATCGTTTTTTCCCCCTGCAGCCAAGCTTAATCATCCTCTTCCCAAACACTCCTACTTTATCCCTTTCTTCCCCTGCAGCCAAGCTTAATCATCCTCTTCCCCAACAGCCTTACTTTATGTTTTCTTCCCCTGCAACCAAGCTTAATAATCCTCTTCCCCAATATCCCTACTTATCCTTTTCTTCCCCTGCAACCAAGCTTAATTCATCCTCTTCCCGAACAGTCCTACTTTATCGTTTTCTTCCCCTGCAGCCAAGCTTAATCATCCTTTTCCCCAACAGTCTACTTTATCGTTTTCTTCCCCTGCAGCCAAGCTTAATCATCCTTTTCCCAAATAGTCCTACTTTATCGTTTTCTTCCCCTGCAACCAAGCTTAATCATCCTTTTCCCCAACAGTCTTACTTTACTGTTTTCTTCCCCTGCAGCCAAACTTAATCATCCTCTTCCCAAACATCCTACTTTATCCCTTTCTTCCCCTGAAGCCAAGCTTAATCATCCTCTTCCCCAACAGCCCTACTTTATCGTTTTGTTCCCCTGCAACCAAGCTCAATCCTCCTTTTCCCAATATCCCTACTTTATCCTTTTTTTCCCAGCAACCAAGCTTAATTCATCCTCTTCCCAAACAGTCCTACTTTATTGTTTTCTTCCCCTGCAGCCAAGCTTAATCATCCTTTCCCCAACAGTCCTTTTATCGTTTTCTTCCCCTGCAGCCAAGTTAATCATCCTCTTCCCGAACAGTCCTACTTATCGTTTTCTTCCCCTGCAACCAAGCTTAATCATCCTCTTCCCCAACAGTCCTACTTTATCATTTTCTTCCCCTTGCAGCCAAGCTTAATTATCCTCCTCTTCAACAGTCCTACCTTACCATTTTCTTCCCCTGCAGCCAAGCTTAATATCCTTTTCCCAACAGTCCTACTTTCTTCCCCTGCAGCCAAGCTTAATCATCCTTTTCCCAACAGACCTACTTTATCGTTTTCTTCCCCTGCAGCCAAGCTTAATCGTCCTTTTCTCCAACAGTCCTACTTTATCGTTTTCTTCCCCTGCAGCCAAGCTTAATCATCCTTTTCCCAACAGTCCTACTTTATCGTTTTCTTCCCCTGCAGCCAAGCTTAATCGTCCTTTTCTCCAACAGACCTACTTTATCGTTTTCTTCCCCTGCAGCCAAGCTTAATCATCCTTTTTCCCCAACAGTCCTACTTTATGATTTTCTTCCCTCCAACCAAACTTTATCTTCCTCTTCCCCAACAGTCCTACTTTCTCATTTTCTTCCCCTGCAGCCAAGCTTAATCATGCTCTTTCCGAACAGTCCTACTTAATCGTTTTCCTCCTTTGCAGCCAAGCTTAATCATCCTCTTTCCCCAACAGTCCTACTTTATGATTTTCTTCCTTCCAGCCAAGCTTAATCATCCTTTTCCATAACAGTCCTACTTTATTTTATTTTCCCCTGCTGCCAAACTTAATTATCCTCTTCCCCAACAGTCCTACTTTATTGTTTTCTTCCCCTGCAGCCAAGCTTAATCATCCTCTTCCCCAACAGTCCTACTTTATGATTTTCTTCCCCCCTAACCAAGCTTAATCATCCTCTTCCATAACAGTCCTACTTTATCTTATTCTTCCCCTGCAGCCAAGCTTAATCATCCTCTTCCCCAACAGTCCTACTTTATCGCTTTATTCCCCTGCAGCCAAGCTTAATCATGCTCTTCCCAACAGTCCTACTTTATCATTTTCTTCCCCTGCAGCCAAGCTTAATCATCCTCTTCCCCAACAGTCCTACTTTATGATTTTCTTCCCCCAACCAAGCTTAATCATCCTCTTCCAACAGTCCTACTTTATCTTATTCTTCCCCTGCAGCCAAGCTTAATCATCCTCTTCCCCAACATTCCTACTTTATCGTTTTATTCCCCTGCAGCCAAGCTTAATCATCCTCTTCCCAACAGTCCTACTTTATCCCTTTCTTCCCCTGCAGCCAAGCTTAATCATCCTTTTCCCCAACAGTCTTACTTTATCGTTACTTCCCCTGCAGCCAAGCTTAATCATCCTCTTCCCCAACAGTCTACTTTATCATTTTCTTCCCCTGCAAGCCAAGCTTAATCATCCTCTTCCCCAACAGTCCTACTTTATCCTTTTCTTCCCTTGCAACCAAGCTTAATATATTCTTCCCCAACAGTCTTACTTTACCATTTTCTTCCCCTGCAACCAAGCTTAATTCATCCTCTTCCCAACAGTCTTACTTTATCGTTTTCTTCCCCTGCAGCCAAGCTTAATCATCCTTTTCCCCAACAGTCCTACTTTATCGTTTTCTTCCCCTCTGCCAAACTTAATCATCCTCTTCCCAAACAGTCCTACTTTATCGTTTTCTTCCCCTGCAGCCAAGCTTAATCATCCTTTTCCCCAACAGTCTACTTTACTGTTTTCTTCCCCTGAAGCCAAAGCTTAATTATCCTCTTCCCCAACAGCTGTACTTTATCGTTTTCTTCCCCTGCAACCAAGCTAATCATCCTCTTCCCCAATATCCCTATTCTCTGCTTTTTTTTCCCTGCAACCAAGCTTAATTCATCCTCTTCCCAAACAGTCCTACTTTATCATTTCTTCCCCTGAAACCAAGCTAATCATCTTCTTCCCAACAGTCCTACTTTATCATTTACTTCCCCTGCACCAAGCTTAATATCCTCTTCCCAACAGTCCTACTTTATCGTTTTCTTGCCTTGCAACCAAGCTTAATCATCCTCTTCCCCAACAGTCTACTTTATCCTTTTCTTCCCTGCAGCCAAGCTTAATCATCCTCTTCCCCAACTGTCCATCTTTATCATTTTCTTCCTGCAACCAAGTTTAATCATCCTCTTCCAAACAGCCCTACTTTATCCTTTTCTTCCCCTGAAGCCAAGCTTAATCATCCTCTTTCCCACAGCCTTTCTTTATCGTTTTTCCCCTGTAGCCAGTTTAATTCATCCTCTTCCCAAACATCCTACTTTATCCCTTACTTCCCCTGCAGCCAAGCTTAATAACCTTCTTTCCAAACAGTCCTACTTATCCGTTTCTTCCCCTGAAGGTAGACCTAATCATCCTCTTCCCAAACAGCCCTCTTATCCTTTTCTTCCCCTGCAGCCAAGCTTAATTATCCTTTACCCAACAACCCTTCTTTATCCTTTTTTTCCCCTTGCAGCCCTTTAATCATCCTTTCCCCAACAGTCCTACTTTATCGTTTTCTTCCCCTGCAGCCAAGCTTAATCATCCTTTTCCCAACAGTCCTACTTTATCGTTTTCTTCCCCTGCAGCCAAGCTTAATCATGCTCTTCCCCAACAGTCCGACTTTATCCCTTACTTCCCCTGCAGCCAAGCTTAATCATCCTTCTCCCCAACAGTCCTACTTTATCCCTTATTTCCTCTGCAGCCAAGCTTAATCATGCTCTTCCCCAAGAGTCCGACTTTATCCCTTACTTCCCCTGCAGCCAAGCTTAATCATCCTTTTCCCCGACAGTCCTACTTTATCCCTTACTTCCCCTGCAGCCAAGCTTAATTCATGCTCTTCCCCAACAGTCCGACTTTATCCCTTACTTCCCCTGCAGCCAAGCTTAATCATGCTCTTCCCCAAGAGTCCGACTTTATCCCTTACTTCCCCTGCAGCCAAGCTTAATCATCCTCTTCCCCAACAGTCCTACTTTATCATTTTCTTCCCCTGCAGCCAAGCTTAATCATCCTTTTCCACAACACTCCTACTTTATCGTTTTCTTCCCCTGCAGCCAAGCTTAATCATCCTTTTCCACAACAGTCCTACTTTATCGTTTTCTTCCCCTGCAGCCAAGCTTAATCATGCTCTTCCCCAACAGTCCGACTTTATCCCTTACTTCCCCTGCAGCCAAGCTTAATCATCCTTTTCCCCAACAGTCCTACTTTATCCCTTACTTCCCCTGCAGCCAAGCTTAATCATGCTCTTCCCCAAGAGTCCGACTTTATCCCTTACTTCCCCTGCAGCCAAGCTTAATCATCCTCTTCCCCAACAGTCCTACTTTATCGTTTTCTTCCCCTGCAGCCAAGCTTAATCATCCTTTTCCACAACACTCCTACTTTATCGTTTTCTTCCCCTGCAGCCAAGCTTAATCATGCTCTTCCCCAACAGTCCGACTTTATCCCTTACTTCCCCTGCAGCCAAGCTTAATCATCCTTTTCCCCAACAGTCCTACTTTATCCCTTACTTCCCCTGCAGCCAAGCTTATTCATGCTCTTCCCCAAGAGTCCGACTTTATCCCTTACTTCCCCTGCAGCCAAGCTTAATCATCCTTTTCCCCAACAGTCCATCTTTATCCCTTACTTCCCCTGCAGCCAAGCTTAATCATGCTCTTCCCCAAGAGTCCGACTTTATCCCTTACTTCCCCTGCAGCCAAGCTTAATCATCATCTTCCCCAACAGTCCTACTTTATTCCTTACTTCCCCTGCAGCCAAGCTTAATCATGTTCTTCCCCAACAGTCCGACTTTATCCCTTACTTCCCCTGCAGCCAAGCTTAATCATCCTTTTCCCCAACAGTCCTACTTTATCCCTTATTTCCTCTGCAGCCAAGCTTAATCATGCTCTTCCCCAAGAGTCCGACTTTATCCCTTACTTCCCCTGCAGCCAAGCTTAATCATCCTTTTCCCCAACAGTCCTACTTTATCCCTTACTTCCCCTGCAGCCAAGCTTATTCATGCTCTTCCCCAAGAGTCCGACTTTATCCCTTACTTCCCCTGCAGCCAAGCTTAATCATCCTTTTCCCCAACAGTCCTACTTTATCCCTTACTTCCCCTGCAGCCAAGCTTAATCATGCTCTTCCCCAAGAGTCCGACTTTATCCCTTACTTCCCCTGCAGCCAAGCTTAATCATCCTCTTCCCCAACAGTCCTACTTTATCGTTTTCTTCCCCTGCAGCCAAGCTTAATCATCCTTTTCCACAACACTCCTACTTTATCGTTTTCTTCCCCTGCAGCCAAGCTTAATCATGCTCTTCCCCAACAGTCCGACTTTATCCCTTACTTCCCCTGCAGCCAAGCTTAATCATCCTTTTCCCCAACAGTCCTACTTTATCCCTTACTTCCCCTGCAGCCAAGCTTATTCATGCTCTTCCCCAAGAGTCCGACTTTATCCCTTACTTCCCCTGCAGCCAAGCTTAATCATCCTTTT
This sequence comes from Palaemon carinicauda, assembly GCF_036898095.1. Classification (NCBI taxonomy): domain Eukaryota; kingdom Metazoa; phylum Arthropoda; class Malacostraca; order Decapoda; family Palaemonidae; genus Palaemon; species Palaemon carinicauda. Next base: position 23,556,004 of record NC_090745.1, read on the forward strand.
CCCCAACAGTCCTACTTTATCCCTTACTTCCCCTGCAGCCAAGCTTAATCATGCTCTTCCCCAAGAGTCCGACTTTATCCCTTACTTCCCCTGCAGCCAAGCTTAATCATCCTCTTCCCCAACAGTCCTACTTTATTCCTTACTTCCCCTGCAGCCAAGCTTAATCATGCTCTTCCCCAACAGTCTGACTTTATCCCTTACTTCCCCTGCAGCCAAGCTTAATCACCTTCTTTCCAAACAGCCCTACATTAACCTCTTCTTCCCCTGCAGCCAGGTTTAATCATCCTCTCCCCCAACAGTCCGATTTTATCCCTTACTTTCCCTGCAGCCAAGCTTAGATCACCTTATTTCCAAACAGTCCTACATTAACCTCTTCTTCCCTTGTATATAGGTTTAATCATCCTCTTCCCCAACAGTCTTACCTTATTCCTTACTTCCCCTGCAGTCAAGCGTAATCATCTTCTTCCCCAACAGTCCTACTTTATCCTTTTCTTCCCCTGCAGCCAGACTTAATCATCATCTTCCCCAACAGCCTACTATATCCCTTTCTTCCCCTCCAGCCAAGCATAATCATCCTCTTCCCCAACAGCCCTAATTTATCCTTTTCTTCCCTTACAGCCAAGCTTAATCACCTTCTTCCCCAACAGTCCTATTTTATCCTTTTCTTCCCTCACAGTCAAGCTTAATAACCTCTTCCGAGCAGTCCTACTTTATAATTTTCTTCCCCTGCAACCAAGCTTAATCATCTTCCCCAACAGCCCTACTTTATCATTTTCTTCCCCTGCAACCAAGCCTAATCATCCTCTTCCCCAAAAGTCCCATTTTATCCTTTTTTTCCCTTGCAACCAAGCTTAATCATCCTCTTTCCCATCAGCCCTCCTTTATCCCTTTTTTTCCCTGCAGCCAGGTTTAATCATCCTCTTCCCCACCAGTCCTACTTTATCTCTTTCTTCCCCTACAGCCAAGCTTAATCATTTTCTTCCCCAACTCCCCAACAGTCCTGCATTAACCTCTTCTTCCCCTGCAAGCAGGTTTAATCATCCTCTTCCCCAACAGCCCTACCTTATCCTTTTCTTCCCCTGCAGCCATGCTCAATCATCCTCTTCCCCAGCAGCCCTATTTTATCCTTTTCTTCCCCTACAGCCAAGCTTAATCACCTCTTCCCAACAGGCCTATTTTATCCTTTTCTTCCCTCACAGCCAAGCTTAATAACCTCTTCCGAGCGGTCCTACTTTATCATTTTCTTCCCCTGCAACCAAGCTTAATCATCTTCCCCAACAGCCCTACTTTATCCTTTTCTTCCCCTGCAACCAACCCTAATCATCCTCTTCCCCAAAAGTCCCATTTTATCCTTTTTTTCCCTTGCAACCAAGCTTAATCATCCTCTTTCCCATCAGCCCTCCTTTATCCCTTTTTTTCCCTGCAGCCAGGTTTAATCATCCTCTTCCCCAACAGTCCTACTTTATCTCTTTCTTCCCCTACAGCCAAGCTTAATCTTTTTCTTCCCCAACTCCCCAACAGTCCTGCATTAACCTCTTCTTCCCCTGCAGCCAGGTTTAATCATCTTCTTCCCCAGCAGCCCTACTATATCCTTTTTTTCCCAGCCAGCCAAGCTTAATCACCCTCTTCCCTCCTTATCTTCTTCTGCAACCAAGCTTAATCATCCTTCTCCCAACAGCCCTACCTTATCCTTTTCTTTCCCTGCAGCCAAGCTCAATCATCCTCTTCCCCAACAGCCCTACTTTATCGTTTTCTTCCCCTACAGCCAAGCTTAATCACATCTTCCCAACAGTCCTACTTTATCGTTTTATTTCCCTGCAGCTAGGCTTAATCGTCTTCTTTCCCTACAACCCTACTTTATCCTTTTCTTCCCCTGCAACCAAGCTTGATCATCTTCTTCCCTAATAGTCCTATTTTATCCTTTTCATCCCCTGCAACCAAACTTAATCACCCTCTTCCCCAAGAGCGCTACTTTATCCTTTTCTTTCCCTGCAGCCAAGGTTAATCATCCTCTTTCCCAACAGACTTGCTTTATCCTTTACTTCCCCCGCAACCAAATTTAATCATTCTCTCCCCTAACAGACTTCCTTTATCCATTTCTTCCCCTAAAACCCAGGTTAATCATCCTCTTCCCCAACAGTCCTACTTTATCCTTTTTTTTTCCCTGCAATCAAGCTTAATCATCCTCTTCCCCAACAGTCTTTTTTTATCGTTTCCTTCTCCTGCACCCAAGCTTAATCATTTTCTTCCCCAACAGTCCTACTTTATCCTTTTTTATCCCTGCAATCAAGCTTAATCATCCTCTTCCCCAACAGTCTTACTTTATCCGTTCCTTCCCCTGCACCCAAGGTTAATCATCCTCTTCTCCAATAGCCCTACTTAATCCTTTTTTTCCACTGCAACCAAGCTTAATCATCCTCATTCCCATAAGCCCTAATTTATCGTTTCCCTCCCCTGATACCAAGCTCAATCATCATCTTCCCCAACAGCCCTACTTCATCCTTTTCTTCCCTTACCGCC
>NC_090745.1:23568523-23581023 GCF_036898095.1 Palaemon carinicauda
GGTAGTGCCCCGAAAAATCACTTTTCTCCTCCTCCCCCCACCCAAAAACCCCGCTTCCCACTGGGGTCCCCCATAATTGTAGTAGTAGGTTTATGCTTACATTTTCTGTGTAAGAGTTAGGTGGTTGTAGGAGGATTATCTCACAGTTTCAAGGTAACTGTAGCTCTAATTTACAGTTTTCTTTCGTTTTCTACTTTTAGAAACTTAAATCGAGCGCGGAGGTCTCCTACACAATTACCAAATTAAGACTTGGATATAAAGTATACATATACTAGACTCGCGCGCTCTCTCTCTCTCTCTCTCTCTCTCTCTCTCTGCAGAAGTATTTCGATTTGTATCCCAGAAATCTCACGGTCCAGTCTACCTAGCAGCCAGGCACCCTTGCGATTGATGCACAATGACTGTCAGCATATATGTTAGTGCAGTCTTTACATGAGAACAGGGGAAAATTATCCAAGAATGATGAATGCAGGTGGCCGTGTGAATTAGCGTGGAACAAACACCAGTTGAAGTAAGCGATCCATTAGTTAATTATACTCCTTGCCAGAACGATCTAGGAAATAAGGTTGAACTGTGAGCAAAGTGAGCCATAGCATAGCAAAGACCAGTTGAACCAAGTGATTAATTAGAGTATTGAAATACCGTTAAGTTACTTGCCCAATTACCTAACGTGTAACAAAACGTACTACTTGCTAGAACGAGGAGCGAATAGTGTTAAATTGTGAGTAAAGCAAACCACGGCTGATCAAAGACCAGTTGAAGTAAATGATTAATTACTCTACTTTTACTTCAAGGCTGGTTTCCTTTTCCAATTACACAAGGAAAGCCTATGCAGTAAGGGACTTACAAGATCAGTTTGTCCCATACACATTTTTAGGTATTTGGTGTATCACATAGCGTATTCTGTGTAAATTGTAAAATCCTCGTTGTCGAAGCTCTTAGAAAAGTCTAAAATCTTTCAGATGTTTAGTGGGAGCTTGTTATATCATCTTGGGGCTGCATATTTAATAGCTTTAGAACCTACAGTAGTGGTACATCTTGGCTCTAATAACTTCAAAATATATGTAGGCTTTTGTTTATGACGACATAAACCAGCCCATAGTCTTCAGACTTGTGTCCAAGGATCTCGCGATCCACCTCCCAGCCTACCACCTACCAACCCCATGTGCCCAATGCATGTTAACAGCCAGGATATGGACCTGGGCTGGCTACCTGCACTACCTTTATGTGAGAACAGGTGAAAACGATCAAAGGATGATTAATGGAAGTGGCCGTGTGATTAAGGAGGAGCAAAGACCTGTTGAACTAATGACTAATTAGGTGTTAAATGATAAAAAAATAACGCCAATTTACTCGCCTATGCAGGTAACTTATAGTGAAACATTTACCGCTTTCCCAGAGCAGGGAAGCAACTAAATGTTAAATTGCTAGTCGAGCAAAGCCCTGTTGAAGTAAGCAATTAATTAGATCATGGAAAAAAAAAAACATGCGTACACACACAAGCTGCAGTGCGGGGTTACTCCGCCCACCGCAGCCATTGTTTGTGCACAATGGCTGATTGGTGATTAACAATTATTTTTATCTCATACGTGTTTATTATAATATATGTATCTTTTCACTAATTTTTTGGGAAGAAAATTTCCCGGCAAGATTAGTATTTTGATAATTGTATATTATGCTTAGCATAATGTTCATTCAATGGCACATAATATAACAGCAAGTATTTTGCCCAAGTATAACAGATTAATCACTTGGTTCAACTGGAATATGCTAAACCGTAGTTCAACTTCAACTGGAATTTGCTAAACCGTAGCTTGCTTCCCTCGCAATTTAACATTATGTAATTGTTCCTCTGGTCTGGCAAGCAGGATGTTGTGTTACTGGTTATCCTTTATGGGCGAGAAACTTTGCGTTATTTTTATTTAATTAATCACTTGGTCAACATGTCTTTGCTCCATTTTAACTCGCTTTGCTACCAGTGTTCATCATTTTCTCGTATCATTTAACTCTGTTCTTGCCCAAAAGGCAGCACAGTTAGCAATATCCTGGTAGTCATCATGCATCGGGCGCAAGGGTTCCAGGCTGGTAGGCAGAGAGTGAGTTTGGACACAAGTTGGAATAGCCTATCGCTGCCCGGCATACAGCTACTGTATAGGGGGATAGAATAGGTTTGGAAGGGGGGGGGGGGTAATGTGTTAAAATGAAGTGCAGTGGGGGGGGGGGTGAAAATACTGGGGCACACCCAATAGCTTTATATTTGTGTGAGCCAACATTATGCCTTGTGGACATCCAGGAGGCGAGTTCTATTGCCAGCCTCCGAGGAACTTGTTTTTTATGTTTATTTCTTTTCATGGGCTTGTTTCTTTACTTGTGTTTATTTACTGTTGTTTTATTTTAATACTCTGGAATTGGTTCGTCCTGAGCAAAGAATGGAGCTATCCTTTTCCACCAGAAATGCTCGTTTTGTGTGTTTATTTCCTCACTTGTTGCAAGTTCTGGGTAAATATTTTTTTATCTTTCCCGGGCTTTTGTGGTTCTTCTGTGGTACCTGACGTTAACTGGTCCCAGGTTGTATGTGTTACAGTGTGTTTCGATGTTTTCATTATTATTATTATTATTGTTGTTGTTGTTGTTGTTGTTATTGTTATGGTTTTGCCCATGAATGTTTGTTTCCATTTTGGAATTTTTGTAGGGTTTTCATCTTTGAGTTATTGGGCATGTTGGTGCTATTGGATATTCGAATAGAGGTCTTATCAGGCTTTTTCGCTGTCCGTCATATGTTGCTACAACCAATAGGCTACATATATTTCAGTAAGGTTATACATTAATGGTAACAGGAAATCATGACCAATATTATTTCATAATATTTTATCTTATTTTTTTGAGAAAATATTCTATCTAGCTCGGTTTATGGTGTGAGTATGTATAGACTTAGTATGCCTTTCAAAGTACACTGTCTGGTACTTCTCAATAAAAGGTTAACAGGTTGTGGTAATTAAAGGTTTCAGTAGTCTATTTCTTATTTGTATATGAACCTTAGTACAGTTGGACACAATAATTCATGGCACACTTGGCTCTGGAGAAACTCAGCTTATCACACACTAAGTTTGTAGCGAGTAACCAAACGGCTAGTGTAAGGAGAGTTGGCACAGGTGCTGCATGGGGCTAAACACAAGAATTGGATGCACAGAAAGCTAAGTGTGCTAGGTATTTGTGTCCAACTTTGTCTGTTTTAAAAATCTTAACCCTAGACAGTGTAAGACCATGGTACAAAGGTTGTGGCACTACCCAAGACTCGCGAACAATTGTTTGATTTTGGAGTGTCCTTCTCCTAGAAGAGCTGCTTACCATAGCTTAAAGAGTCTCTTCTACCCATACCAAGAGGAAAGCAGCCGCTGAACAATTGTTTGGTAATCTCGGTGTTGTCAGGTGCATGAGGACATAGGAGAATATGTAAAGAATAGGTCAGACTATTCAGTATGTGTAGGCAAAGGGAAAATGAACCGTAACCAGAGAGAAGGATCCAGTGTAGTACTGTTTGGCCAGTCAAAGGACCCCATAACTCTCTAGCAGTAGTAGCTCAACAGGTGGCTGGTGCCCTGGCCAACCTACTCGCTAATCCCTTTACTCTTAGTTTTTATTCATGGTATGACGCATTAGCGTCTTGGGATATTATCCTCGGGTTGGAGACTTGATTAATATCATGACTCCTTTAACTTTTTAGTTTGGCTAAAGGTGAATGACCACTTTTACCTCTTTGGAGTCGGACTTCCCTGACATCTAAGAATTCAGTGAACTTCTAAAAGAAATTGTGTATGCCGATCCGTTGACGGACACACGCAAGCAACATGTGTCCTAGAGAGTGTTGTTGATTAAATGTTTTCAGCCTCACTTGGAAGCTGGTTGCTTTGCCTGACTTGGTCAGTAGTGATTTTGGAGGTTCGCTTAACAAGCTACCTATTGGAGCACTCAAGTGAAGGCTAGTCTTTCTCTTGAGAGATCTACTTTGTCATAATCTCCCTCTGAGCTTTCCAACCCTTCAGTGTTTTTCACCGTATGCTGTCGCTACTTTGATCTGCTATCTAGTCTGGTAGTCTATCTATCCAGGCGGCTTGGAAACGTCATCGCGTACTAACGCAAGAGCACTCTAGCTCTAAGGAGCTCCTTGGAGATCTTGACAAGCTGTCTCATCTGGCTAATTGTGCCAAGGTTGAAATCCTTTTAACTGAGAGTTTTGCTTGTGCAAGCTATTTCTCAACACTTCACGATCCATGTTTGCAATGTTCCTGAGCTCTCAGCAAGCCAGGTTTACAGTGACAAAGTGAAAGCTATATTTCACCTGAGAGCTTTAATTGAAGCAAACAATATCTGTACACCTCACGATCCAGACTTGCAACACGATCCAGGCTCACAGCTAGCATTGATCATACATCTGTGATTGCTCATACTCTTCTGAGCCTGCTTTACCGGTTTTGGTAGAGTGCATGCTTACACAACTGTAGCAACTTGATCCTGTGTGGGTTCACGATTCTTGGTCTCTGCATTCACTCCAGGTGATGGCAAAGCATCGCTCAATACTCAAGGTGGTTGCTTGGCTCACCTGAGTGTTTGCTGCCTTTTGAATGCTCTTTGAGCTAGGTATTTCTTACTAGGCCCCTAATGTGTGTGAGTTGGGTGAGATTCTAGAATAAGTGGTTTATTTCACTGCTTGGGCACTGACATCATTCTAAAACTTAAGCGCTCAAGAGTATGTTTTCTTATCGAGAAACATGTGTACCTGCAATAGCTATTTGTATGCATTTGTGTATGCTGTCTGGCATTTGAATTTTAAGAGATTTTATGGTAACAAATTCCTTCTAGAGCCGAAGTCTCCGATACAGATCAAGAGAGTTTATCAGAAATTTTACGTTTTCCTACTAATCTCTCTCTCTCTCTCTCTCTCTCTCTCTCTCTCTCTCTCTCTCTCTCTCTCTCTCTCTCTCTCTAAGATTACACTAAAAATCCTGAGTATGCCAGTTAAGGATTCCCATTTTTTTCCGACGATTTGGCATGGGAATACACAATTCAGTTGTTTTGGGGAAATACAAATTGCTTAAATTTTGTAATATTTCTCTATTTCGTGAATGCATGAAGACGATCGTGCATTCAACTCTGTCTCAGAAAAAGCAAGAAGAGTTCAGTCATGCTTCTGTCAAGACCTTGCTTGCCAAGAGTAAAGAAACATTATAACGCAGCTCCTCCCTAGTTCAGTAATAATGCATTCGCATGGCAGCAGATCGTGTTTTATGTTTCTTCACTAGCATTCAGGATTCTTGAAAAACTATATACATTGAGGGTTTTGTGTAAGGTATTATTCGTACATTAAAATTATGTTCCTTGGAAAGGTAGTTGGTCAGCTGATGACGATATTATGACAAAAGACGGGGCTGTTTTTGTTTGTTTAAACACGTAGTCTGTAAGACCGTTCAGCAGCAGTTTAAATGGATATGCCTACCAAGATCCCTACCGCTCATTCCCATTGGAAGAAATAGGGTTAGCCAGCCTTCCAGTTGGACGAAGAAACTACAATAGTTAAGAGCTGTTGTATTTTCTTCTTCAACAATCCATAACTGGAATCTGTTAGGTCTTTAGTCTTTACGTTCTTGCTCTTGGTAAGCAAACATTGGAACGACACCCTGATGCGAGCAGCTTTGGAACCTTTTCACACAACTGACGATGCAAAGATTTTTAGAATGTTTCCACTTCTGCTTGTCATCGCTGATCTATTTAGTGATTTCTCGAAGTTCATGAATGTTACTTCTCAAGTTTTCTCTCTCAGTAGAGCTATACTAAATGTACTACTGTGGGTTCATACGTTCTTAAGAGAGCAGCATGACATAAGTAATGTTCGTAAGTTGCAGCTCTTTGCTCGATGGTTGTTTGTGCTTGATTCCTTGCCTTTTTGCTATCGGTCTCATAGCTTCCAACTACTCTTGATCAGTTGTATATCCTCTCCTGTCTGCCCAAGGGAGTACCGCTTCTAACCCTTTTTTATGCTAGCAAGTACGGCCTAAAGTAAAGAAGCGGATTAGTTAGTGGGTAAAAGGTAAGTTAATAATCCTATACAGTACAAACCTGAGCTGGTGCTTGGGTTTGTATTGCATAATTATGAGATTGCATTTGCTTCCAAAAGAATCTTAACAGGCAGGGCACGGATGTAGTAGCTACAGGCAAGCACATTCTCAGAATGGTTACTTCAGGTGATCACCTAGCCTTTGGCCTCTCGACCTTTCCCGGGTGACCTGGAAGCTCCGATTTTGTAGCCTTCCTTTGTCAGCTCAGTCTAAGGATAGAAAAGACACTACATTCAGTGCCCACTACCTGCGAGATGTAACACGCAGGTCCCTAAACATGTTTTTGATAGGCCCTGTAGTAGCTGCTTAGCAAGTGGTATAGCTACCTTAGCTCATCACAGGACTTGAAGCAGTACTTCGAAGGCAGAGGTTACATTGTTCTGGGAGGAATTGAAAGGAATGACTGGCCTTTTATTTTTTTATCTTCCCTTCTCTTGGGGCACAGCATATGAAACCACTGTCAGCTTATTAAAGTCCTCTACTACAGGTATGCTCCATATTGCTTGTAGCTATTATATATTCCTGGTTACATCCCCAATCTCTGGTCCACAGTGCGCTTATTCACAAACATATTTATTATATATACGCCATGACAATCATGGTTTTGTTGCAAATCTGTCACTTACTGGTTTTGCCAGGCTCCTGGTATACGAGGTGTCAGGATGCTCGTCCTTGCATCATCATGCTCGGGTCAAGAGTTTCAGCCAGTTTAAGGGACGTCCTCCCCCCGAAGAATCTCCCACGTAAAGATTGTAAGATTTGTATTTTGTATAGGAACAAATGGCAAATTTGGAAGTAATTTGCATTTTCCCTAACAATACAAACCTGTAGCTCTTAACACATTTAAACCCCCTCCCCTCACCTACTGGAAAGTCTAGTTTGCTATCAAAGGGTAGTAGTTACGAGTGAAGGGGGTGGGGGGCTGCTTCTCCCTGCTACCACTAGTAACAACCGCATCGGTTGTTGACACCTTGTTAAAAGTTTTAGAGGCGTATGCCAGCTTGCGGTGTTATCTTCTCCCATGGAAAAGACTTAATGTTTGTATTTTTAGGCAAAATGCAATTTACTTACAAAATTTGTCATTTATATATTTTATTCTCTGTGGGTTTAGCAACACTGTTTCAGGTATAAGAATCGGTTAGAATGCATTTTAGTAGGATGGATGGCTATGTATGGAGATCGTTTTGTTACATTTGCAATGGGTATAACGAGTTAGATTAAATTTAGTTTACCACTGACGAATTGAGTAATGTCAACTTGAGATGAAAGAGAAGCCAGGACTTTCGGATTAGCTAATTAGTTGGTAGTTCAGAATAGGATTATCAATAAATATTATATGACATCATTTGTTCTTTAAAAACATGGATTCATAAAAAATCACCTTCGCATTCCCCGATCCGTTTGCTTCAGTAGTCACTAAATACTTCGTAAATAATCGCACATGTCGAGGTCCAAATTAGTCAATACGTTATGTAACATTGAGATCTGAGAATACTGCAGCATGGTCTTTTTTGTACAGAACAATACCGTGTTTAAATCTATCCCTTGTAGCTGTGGGTATTAATGTGATCTCAGTGTATAGTATATCCTAGTGTAACTATGTTTACCCTTGAATTTTATTATAATTTTTATACAACATTTATCATTATGAAATGTGCAATTTTTTTTTTACCAACGTTATGATTCTGGTGAATAATTTCACCTATCCCAACTTTTATACCCCGGGTTAGATTTTAGATTTACCAACATTATGGGGTCATTCATACCAAATCTTGTGTACTTTTATGTGTTTCCTGAGGGTATCAAGACCCATTTCATATCCATTATCTCTTTGACACAATCAATAAAAACCTTTCGATGCCCTTCTCCCTTGTTACTTCATAGCAAACATCATTTTTAGATAATTTTGTTCTTAAGAATTTAATACAGAAAATCTTAATACATAAAACAGGGTAAGACAAAAAAAATATAGCAACGCTTCGGTAGTGTCAGAGAGAGAGAGAGAGAGAGAGAGAGAGAGAGAGAGAGAGAGAGAGAGAGAGAGAGAGAGAGAGAGAGAGAGAGAGAGAATATGGCGGGGGTGGGATTTTTCATTAAGTAAATGGGTAATTCTAATCGCAGAGAGAACAATATCACCACAAATAAAATTTTGCCACCATTCATTTTGAGGACGTACTACTAAAGTTGAAGGAGGGAGACAGTGTTGGTAAAATGCCATTCGGTCAATATATAGTTTTTAGACAAACGAAACTGCATAGCTGTAATGCATGAAATGATTGTTTCTAGAAAAAAAGGGATTGATTTTTTGAAGGGGGTACAGTTAAAAAATACAAATATTTTCTTCGTCGTTTTCAACAGTTTGGTTCATTTTAGTACGTAAATTAGGCCTACTAACAATTTAAGATAACGAAATATTGTATGTTCTGTTTTTTATACCTCTCGTATGCCACTGAACCAGAATTTATTTTAAAAGGTGTTTAATTCTTCCAATTTTACATCATAAAGCAACGGTGGGACTAAATTGGTTACGTGTTGTTGTAATAAGTGTTAATTGTTTTAAGAGGATTGATAAGCCATTGACAATTAACATAATTGATTTGCTGTTTAGAAGAAAATCGACCCTCAGGTTAAAGTACCAAAAGGTCTTCTGTTAAATGTCCTAACCTTGATTGCATAGAAAATACATATTTTTCTCTAATGTTAAGCGCTGCCCAATTGGCAAAAATACTTGACTGATGCAGTTCAAAATTTATCTTTTCCCGTATCGAATAAAAAAAAATAGATTTACCATTCGTAAGGGTTTCGATTCAAATATCAATACTTCCAACTTTTATTCAGCTTTAAAATGGGGTACCCTTTAAATCCAGCTACTTTCATTAATAAAGTTAATTTAACGCAATTTGTACTACGCAATCTCTCTCTCTCTCTCTCTCTCTCTCTCTCTCTCTCTCTCTCTCTCTCTCTCTCTCTCAAAGAATTTACAAGGCTAAAGTGAACTCAAAGCCACAATTAATAACTACAGTTATACGGGTATGAATTTTAATTTTCTTCGCAAAACGAGAGTTGTTAATTAAACGTCGACATCAAAGCGTTTCCGTTGTATAAATGGATTCTATAAAGAGAAGGAAAAGATTGTTGCAATTATGGCAGCGGTTTTTGGTAAAACTTCAGAAATGATAAACATTTATGAAACTAACTAGTCCAATGAACAAAACAGAAATGCATACAAGTAAACAATGATTATATTTATGAGGATTTTATGTTTATATGATAAAAATATGGTTTAGGGAAATCGCTCATTATTATAATTGTATAAACAAATAAAAAGAAAAATTACGTAATTAGAATGAGCTAAAATATAACTTTTGTGAATCTTTTGTTCTTAAATATTACATTAAGAAAGAGAATATGCATTGTATGTTTTTTTTTTTTTTCATTCGTAGCTTTAAGTTAGAAAATGTCTTTCTTTCCTGAGTGGGGTCTAATGCATCATAAATTATTAATCGGTTATATAACGTATCACCAAACTTGCCAAAAGGGACCGAAAATGTTTCCTCATTTCTTGGTCATTCGCATTTATTATCGATGGGTAAATAACTCATCAACAGAAAGTATATTAGAAACTCATGATAGGTAAGTGAAAATCTGTTTAGAAAAATAGTTGGTAAAGTGTGTTTATTTAATAGAAGTCTATTCCTAAAACACGCATGCGTTCAAACACTGGACTGGTTCAACATGTATATTCATTTGAACTAATACTTACTTAAACAGTAATGTTCACCAGATAAAGCCTTTATTCTAATGAAATAAGATGCATTAAATTTTAGGTTGGTCAGGGCACCAGCCACCCGTTGAGATACTACCGCTGGAGTTATGGGGTCCTTTGACTGGCCATACAGTACTATATTTGATCCTTCTCTCTGGTTACGGTTTTTTTTTTACCTTTGCCTATTCTTTACAGATTCTCCTCTGTCCTCATACACCTGGCAACTCTGTAATTACCAAACAATTCATCTTCACCCAAGGGATTAATTACTGCACTGTAATTGTTCAGTGTACACTTTCCTCTTGGTAAGGGTAGAAGAGAGACTTTATCTATGGTAAGCAGCTCTTCATGGAGAAAGACACTAAAATCAAATCATTGTTCTCTGTACCATGGTTTTCTGTTTCTTAGGTTAGAGTTCTCTTGCTTAAGGGTACACTTGTGCTCACTATTCTATCTAATTTCTCTTCCCCCTTTTTTTATGTAGGAAATATTTATTTTAATGTTGTTACTATTCTTAAGATATCTAATTTTTACTTGTTTATTTTCCTCACTGGGCTATTTTCCCCGTTGGGGCCCCTGGGCTTATAGCATCCTGCTTTTCCAACTAGGGTTGTAGCGGAGCAAGTAATAATAATAATAATAATAATAATAATAATAATATGGTTTTTTATCAACAATATACCACTAAATTTTTTATTCTTGTTTGCAAACGTAATTTGCTTTTATAAACATTCGATGTTTCTCAGTTATACAAAAAGTGGCTTGTGAAAGTTTTTTCTAATATTTTTGTAATCAATCTATTCTGAAGAAATGTTCTTATACTTTCGTTTTACCTTATTTCGAGTATAGTTCTCCTTTCTAATCTTCAGCTGCCGACTCTCACCATAATTTGTCGGGCAAAACTTGTATATTAAATTTGTTATTCCTGATCTTAATATTAATCTGGACACAGTCGTTCAGTTAGTTCTTTATGCATGTTGCATAAGATTTGTTTTTCAGATCTGTCTAGACTATACCATCCTTTACGTAGTATTAGGTATGCAGTTAATTCTAACAGTCGGCAAGACAGTATTCTAGAAGTTTTATTTCAGCTTCGACCAGATTGTGAAATGATCTTTCTAATCAGGTAGTTGATTTGGTGGAACTTAAGAAGTTCAAACTTTCAGCGTATGTTTTTATATTGAACAGGCTGACAAAGTCTCTCTTTATTGTTTATATAGGGCACGTCTATTCTAAAGCTGCTACAGAAATATTTCTTTTTTTATTACTTCTCATATAATTTATTTATTTCCTTATTTCCTTTCATCACTCTTCAATTTTTCCTCATTGGAACCCATTGGCTTCTAACATCCTGCTTTATCAACTAGGGTTGTAGCTTAACTAGTAATAATAATAATAATGATAATAATAATAATAGAGATGCAAACCATGTTAAAAGGCAAAAGAAATCGATTATCTATTAACTCCGGCTTACATTACCGACAGCAGGGAGCAGTTTTCTTGGCCAAGTCCAGCTGCATAACTCCAACCATCCAATATATTACTGCATATTTTATTCATAACATTGGATTCCGCATTTGGACACCCCCCCCCCCCCCCGTCGGGGAAATAAGAGTCATTTGGAACAGGAAAAACTCTTAATATTGCAATGGTGACCTATATTACGTAGTGTTGTGTTCTTAGAACATTGTTTTCATGTTTATGTTAAGCTTGATTTTAGAACAAGCACGAAAAGGAATTGATTTATTTCCAAATATTGAACTAAATTACAGAAGAAAATTTAATTGTTCCTACGCAATAGTAAGGGTCGATATCACCTCCTAGGGAGAATGTAAATATCAATATAGACTATACGATTTACTTGGAAATATTTTTCCATTTGCATAGTCAAAATTTCTATTACATGATGTTTACGGCATATAGCACATTTCTCAAATGAGAGGAAATGAAAACAATCGGAGAATGGTTTGGGTCGAGTAAATGACTCTTAGTTGATGGATAGTTGAATAGATCATTATTCATAGTTTCTCTGGTTTTCTTTCTTCATTTCCATAGAGGAATAACGTTGACTGATTAACGTTTCTAAGAAATACAGTAGACTTTTCAATCTTTTATTCTACTCTATTCTATTTTTAGTATTTTAGTCCTCAGCGTTTATGTGAAACTAGGGTTTCCCCTAAACTGTCACTTGTTCGGGATTGTTATTAGCAATTCTTTCCGAGGGAGAATAGTGCATGTATCTGAATCGTGGGTGCATTGTAGCACTCGCTAATCTTGGAAGCGTTCCTTCGACCTTATTTATAACTCTCTTAAGACAATTGCTACATATGGTGCAGCCAACAAATCTTGTCGACACGAGAATAGTTACAAGTGGCTTCAAATTATTGGAGCCAAGATATGTGTCTGCTGTAGGTTCTTGAGCTTTCAAATATGCCGCCTAAAATTATACAAGCTCCCACTAGACATTCGAAATACTGATGATATTCAGACATTCTTGTTTTCTAACTTCTTTGATAATGCATTTTTAACAATAAACACGGAATATTTGTGAGACGCTAAGCACTTGACATTTTTAAGGTATAAGTGATGGCGAAGGTCCTGTAGGGCTCAGGGTTTTCCCC
>NC_090745.1:23586023-23598523 GCF_036898095.1 Palaemon carinicauda
ATTGTAAATATCTACTTTTTAACATTTTTTCCATAGGAATTTAGCTATTGTGTTAAGAGTTGATTTTGTCACCTATATACCTTTCCTTGGTGTGAAACTAGGTTCAGCTTCCGTGCTGTATGACTTACCTCTGCAGATGATTTAACGAGTGTTGTGGCCGACTGCTTAGCGATAATTCTTATTATATGATGTTCCTGATTCTATGTAAATAAGCATCAGTACATTTTTTTTTTTTTTTTAAATATGGCTTTGTTTATGGATTTGTTTTTAGAACACTTAGATTTCAAAGCAAAATATATTTGATTTTATATATGGACGAAAGTCATAATACAGAATGGATTGTTAGGGTAATCCCTATACTGTACTCGTACGTCATTACAGTAGCGAAGACCCCTCGCCTTGTGCTGCACTTTCTTTTATAACTTCTATTGTTTGGCATTTAAGACGCCATTGGGTATAATTGGCTACTTAATGAATTCCTAAAGTCTTATTTACTCTTCAGTGAGGGTCGAAGGAAAAGGATTCTGTCTAGCTCAAGTGTAAATGGTTGAAAATGAGAAAGAATAATTCATGACCCAACGAAATAGAGATCCGCCCATACGAAACTCTCCGAATAGGACATTCTGTGTATTGTCGGTCTGTGTTGTATATTTGTCGAGACTGTCCTTTTTTCTCTTCTACTAAAAAGCAATTTCCGTGTTCTGAATCACTGTTTCTCTCCATTACTTATAAAATCACATTTCCTGGTTGAGGTCTGACACTTGAGATTCTGGTCTCGAGTGTTTGAGTGCGTTTTTACTCTTCCCAGTCCGCTGCTGTACGTTATGAAGGAAACTTTTAGACTTCTATTGCTTTCAAGTGTTGGAGTTTCGATGGAAGATTGCCACAAATTTAATAGCTGTCAGGAACTATCGCTCTCTCTCTCTCTCTCTCTCTCTCTCTCTCTCTCTCTCTCTCTCTCTCTCTCTCTCTCTCTCTCTCTCTCTCTCTTTGCGGAAGCGTGCGCTCAGTATTCGGTCATTAAAGTTTTATAGCGTTACAAACATCTAAGAGAAATTTCCACGTTAGAGTAATTCTGACAAAAGCTATCCATTCTCACAATAGTTACGGACTCTTCCAAAAACAGCTTTCATGGTACTTACTAGATCGATGACGATGTAGTAGTATTAAAGGACACCAATAAAAGGGGAACGTTAGTTTTTAAATCATACCGTTTGTGACACAGTGAAGTAAATGATGTATCCGAGAAATTTGTTTTTAGTATTTTAGTATGGTAACTTGGGGGTATCAAACTGTTGCACACAATTATCATCCATAATTTACGCATTTCATTATTACTAATTTCACTTTGTATTCTACACAAGGTTTGGTCCAATAAAGTACGCCACCGTGTTCAACAGAATAGTATTCACTAGGAAAATATTTTGGACCTATCATTTCTTCAATGCGATTGTTGTGCTTTTATTCAATTTTGTTGTTTTTAAAAGTATTATACTAGTTAATCTGCAACCCTATTAGTAAAAACAGGATTCTACAAGGCAAGTGCTTGATGTAAACATTGCCAAATTTTCCTTTTCGTATTCCTATGTTTGGAAGTGACGCACTGGTTCTAGTTTCCGTCCTTCTTTATTAGATTAACAACTTTCTTGGAACATTTCCTGCATTTACTGTACAGAGACCAAAAAGTAATAAGTGATTTTTTTTTTTTTTACTTTTATTAAGAAAATATACAGTTTACAAGTTCATTTTTACAAATACATATTTATATAAACATATAATTTATATTTTGATATTGGTTTTTCTGATTTTTATAATTCATCATTAGCATATACTAACATTAGTCATATTAATATTTACATAACATAAAGACAAGCTGATAATGCAATAAATCAAGATTACTATATTTTATATACTTTAAACTTCAATTATCATTAAGGAATTTCTCACACTAATTTACTCATTTTCATCCAAATTAACATATTCTTTTGTAAAATGTAAAAGACATTTATCCTCTAGTGACTTGAACAATATAAATCTTGTCTTAAATATTCTACTTTTAATAAAGGAGATCATACTTAACTCATCTGCTGAGGGCATTACCTTATGAAGGTACCAGATCCCAATTATAAATTCACTTATTAATAACATTGCTGTGTTTCTGTCTCTTTTAGAATAGGCCTGAAAATCCAGTTTTAAAACCTTTAGAAAGCTTTGTGTGTGTATTTTACAAACCTTGTTCAAAAATGTTTTAATCCAATTCACAACTGTTCCTCTAAATCTACAAAAATAAACTAAGTGCATAATTGTTTCAGGCTCTCCACAATTGCCACACAAACAACTGTCCGTAATTTTCATCATAAATAACCTATCCTTTGTAGCTAAGACTTCGTGGCTGTATTTAAACAAAATTTCTCTATTTACTGGATCAATCCACTTGTTATTCAAATTTTCCCATATTATATTCCAGTTAAACAACGGATAACTTTCTTCAATACTTGGCAGAACTGATTCACCTCTCAGCATGTGAGAGTAAATGTGTTTTAATTTCAGCAAAGGATAGGTCTTTACCTTTATTACAGAGTGAAATATCGTCATTATTTTGTCATAATATGGAGTGCTGAAAATGGTAGATTCACTAAATCTGTTAAAATCAACAAGATAAGAAAGCCTCAGCTTACAATAATATGCAGCTATTTCACATCCCATTAATCTATTGACAATACTTTTGTAAAAGCTGTTGAAAAGCATACAATTGGCTTTCACAGTTAGATTTACAATACCACATCCACCTTGACTCTTTAGAAGATACATAGTTTTCCTTTTAATAGGTTGATAATTCCCATTCCAGAGATATTTGAAGGTACACTTTTCTATGTACTTACCAATATCAGCTGGAATGGGAAATACCTGAGACACATACCATGCCTTTGATAATACAGTTACATTAATTATTACACTCTTTTGAAATAAAGTTAGTCTTCGTTTATAAAGTGGCCCTATCATTTTTGAAATATTATCCTTGATATTTTCCCAGTTCACCCTTACAGATAGTTCATAATCATTATTATGGATTATACCTAGGATTTTAAAACTGCCTTGTTTCACTTCTATCCCTGTTTCTGGCCATTCAAGTTTGTCTTTCCACGAGCCAATTCCCACAATGTAAGTTTTCTTTTTATTAAGTTTCGTTCCACTTGCCTTTTCGTACTCATTAATAACCCGTGAAGTTTCCTCAATACCTTCCAACTTATTGACAATAATAGTGCTATCATCTGCAAAGCCAACCACTACAATTTTTAACCCATTCGGAAGATCTGGAGAAAAAGTTCCCAACCTAACTTTCAGCATTCTATACAATGGTTCTTGAGCTATAACAAATAAAATCATCGATAATGGACAACCCTGTCGAACAGACTTGCCTATTAGAAAAGGGTCAGATATATGGCCATTTGTAGATATACAGCTTTTGGCATCCTTATAAAGCATCCTAATCAAGTTTACAAATTCTAAAGAAAAACCAAGTTTGTATAACGTTCCGAATAGAAAGTCCAGATTTACCATATCGAATGCTTTATACCAATCAAGATTAATCAGGGCAGCTTTCTTGTTTTCATTATTTTGGAAGTATATTACATCTCTTAGCAAGGTGTTACAGTTAATAATTGACCTTCCTGGGACAGCACAAAACTGTTCCTCTGATACGAAAAGAGATATCACTGATTTTAACCTGTTTGCTAAAACCTTCGCTATAATCTTATAATCTACATTTAACATAGTTATGGGCCTCCAGTTATTAAGATTACACTTATCTCCATTTTTTGGTAAAAGTTTAATGACACCTTTATTTGAGTCTTTCCACATTTTAAAATTAGTAAATGAGAATTTCAGTACTTTCATAAGTTCGTTTTTTACAATGCTCCACATAGTTTTGTAGAATTCGACGGCTAATCCATCAACACCAGGACATTTCCCATTTTTCATTCCTGATATAGCTTCCCAAACTTCTTTCTCTGTTAATTCAGCCTTCAGGTTTAAGTTCATATCATCATCTATGACACTGTTCATATTTTCAAGAAATTTATATTTCAAATCAAAATCTATAGATTCTTCTTTATACAAATTTTCATAAAATTCTAATACATACCTTTGTATAGACTTTGTGTCTGTTACATATGCACCCTCTTTTACACACAATTTATCGATACTTGTTTTTACATTCTTTTCTTTCCCAAGTAAATATGCAGATATTTTTTCCCCATACATTCTTTCATCAATTCTAGCTCTTACATTGACCCCTTCACATATCTCATTTTCAATTACATTTATTCTGTCTTTAAGTTCCTCTATTTTGTAAAAGTTATTACAGTTTTCAGAATGGATCCAATAATTCCGCCTTAATTCTGCTTTCAGCAGATTCAGTAAGCCAAATCTCTCCTGATTTATTGTCTTTGAAACTTTAACAAAAAAGAGTCTAAGCTGATCTTTTGCATAAATCCACCAATCTAAAATAGAATGAAACTGTACATCACCCATCTTTCTTTTCAAATAGCTCCAAAATTGAACAAAGTTTTCTATCACTACTGTATTTTTAAGAATACTTGTATTTAATTTCCAGTATCCCTTGCCAAAGCTAATATCATCGTCCATCTTAATCTTAACCGTAACAGAATTATGATCAGACCAGCTTAATGGAATATTTTCAGATTCACTTATATTATTCTTCAGATCTCTAACGTATATGCGATCAATCCTAGAACCATACTTATGCCTAACATACGTATATTCAATCAAATGGTTTTTCAAGAGCCACACATCTTTAAGTTGTAAATCGTTTTTTAATCTTTGAAGAGCTGTTGAAATTATATGATTATCAGGATTAGAGCAATCTCTTTTGCTCGTTACGCTGTTCCAATCCCCACCTATAATCAAGTTTCGTAAATTGTGTCTCATGTAATATAACAAAACATTTAAAAACAGTTCCTCTCTTTCCTTTTTCTTATTTGTCCCTGAAGGGGCATACACATTTATTAATAGAAAATCTGTTCCTTGATATGTACATTTTACACTGATTATTTGGCCCTTTACATCCATCTCCTGATTCAGAACCTTCACTCTCGACTTTTTATTGAAGAGGATAGCAGTACCTCCCTTCAACAAGACAGTTGGATTCAATATTATATCGCAATGCTTTTCAACATACTCAAGTTGCGAAATATCTTTGACATTGTGTTCTTGCACAAATATTACATCCAAATGATAAAAGTACATAAAATCAATCAATTTACTTTGCTTATAAGACATACATAATCCATTAACATTAACAGTTGCTAAATTTAAGTAAGTGAAGGTTACAAATATAAGAAAGAAAATCTAAATCATTCATCCAATTTGAAACGTTTATTAACTGGCAATCGATTCATCTCGTCTTCAGAACTACTTTTAGGTTCATCAAACACTGATGTATCTTCGCCCATGTTTGACTCGGAAAGCACACCATTATCCTTTGTTAGCCTCAGACGAATGCCTTTGCTTGGTTCGTCACTAATTGTAGCTTGCCACATTTCGGCGTCACTTGTGTTACCAAGGTTGAAAACACTGTCTATTGTAGTTTCCCCACCACAGTCCACATTCTCCTCTTCATTATCTTCACATTCCTGAATTTCACTTATCACCTCTTCGATTGAATCCTCCTTATTTTGTACGACACATAATTGAACGTCCATTTCCTTTCCAATGTCTGTCTCGTCTGCGTGGATTTCTGCTTCAACTGTCGAAATAACGAGCCCTTCGTCAGGTGATGCGGGAATTTCCATAAGCCTTCCAACTCCTTCCTCATTTTGTCTTTCGTTGTCCGTTTCCACTTCGTCCATTCGTCCATCGCCAGTCCTCGTCGCGGTGGTCGTTCTGATGCTTTCATGGCCCAAGCCCGAATTATCGTTCCTTACTTCTAGCCCCTTTCTCTCTTTTCCATTCGCCGATTTGGCTCCACCTCCATGCTCATCTTCCCTTCCATTATTGTTCGCGCTGGATGAACTACTCTTTCCATTCTTAGGTATTTCAGGGAAATCTCCCTCATTAATAATGTAATTACTCTCACTAATATTCAAAATACAGTCCTTTACTAGATGACCTTCTTTCCCACATTTGTAACATGTTCTACTCTGTCCACTATATAAGAAGGTTAAATTATAGCCACCAATATAAATTGATGAAGGGATGTTTTCTTTAACTCTCATCTTTGAGGGTTTATTCAATGGCGTTCGCACAGCAAAGGGCCCAACTGCAAATTTGTTATGCCTTAAGTGCTCTACCTTTCCATACCTATTCAAAATATCTATTATCACTTTATCATCCATCTCGAACGGTGCGTTCCTTATCGATACATACGAAACTTGTGAACTTAAATTTATAACTTTCACAGAGTCTGTTTCACTTAACTTTATAACTTTATCCTCGAAATTCTTCAAAACATCGGCAAATACATTTGCAGAGATTAGCTTTACCACAACCTTATTTCTATTTATATTCTGAACACCTTTTATGTCACTAATTCCTAATTTCATATGATTAAACAACACATTACTAACACTTTCCATGGTCACATAAGGCGCTGTAAAATGCAGGCCAAAGGAGTCTTTCCTCCTGAGAGCATGTTGTGTATTATAAGCCATCTTAACTAACCTGTTTTTATGTTTTGATTAACTGCCAGTTCTGTGTTTCTTGGAAACAGAGGGAGAGCGGGAGGGAGACACTACGAGCCCCTAACCCCCGAGGCAAGTCGCCTCAGGGCATACTCGTTCACCGGCCAAGAAGCTGGTTCGCCAGGTGTGTAATCGAATGTAAATTTGCCTAAATTACAACACTGTCTTGGCACATATAACACTAAAAACACACCGCTAGTATCACATCACTTTTATACACTGCTGGAACAGTAGAAAAACGAGAAAGAGCCCATGGTATAATCTCAAAGTTGAGAGAGACAGGAGCACTTGAAAACACGTCTTCCTTCTTTGCCCGACCAAAGTGAAGTCTATTATACTAGTTAATCTGCAACCCTATTAGTAAAAACAGGATTCTACAAGGCAAGTGCTTGATGTAAACATTGCCAAATTTTCCTTTTCGTATTCCTATGTTTGGAAGTGACGCACTGGTTCTAGTTTCCGTCCTTCTTTATTAGATTAACAACTTTCTTGGAACATTTCCTGCATTTACTGTACAGAGACCAAAAAGTAATAAGTGATTCGATGTCTGAACGTTGCCCTGCTCAACCAAGGACTTATCCCTGCCAGGATTGAACGAATAGCATAAGTTTGAGGTTTACATAGAAGGGTTGCTGTAGTCGGGGAAATCAGAAGCGTAGAGAGAATTCTGCTGTTAAGTGGTTATTAGGGGGAACAATAACGAAGGGTCTGCTCCATTCAATAACTCGGGTACTTTGTTAACCCAATAATCCACAGTGCGATTGTACTACAACATCCAAGATTGGTACAATTTTAAGATATTGTCTATTCATTATAAACGTGAAGTAACACAATTTGTTTTATATATATATATATATATATATATATATATATATATATATATATATATATTATATATATATGTGTGTGTTTATATATATATATATATATATATATATATATATATATATATATATATATATATATATATATATAATTTGTGTGGTATTTTAAAATTTTGAATTCATTTGAAATAATTTTGTATCGACATCAGAAATCAAAGCCAAGTGAGAATTAGAATAACCAATTACTCGATATAAAAAGGAATGGGCGGTTTTTAATTTCATACTCGGTATCTACCTTTTGTTGTATTATTTTCATTGCATACCAAGCAGGAAGCATTGTTTGAATTGCATACGGCAATGTTAGCAAATGGCGCACTCTCTCCACCGTTAGAACTTTATAATTAAACGTCTCTTGATTGACATACAATTCGTCTCTTATGTATTTATTTCATTTATTTATTTATTTAATCATTTATTTTTTATTTTATTCTGGTTATGAAGGAGAGAGAAAGCTTGTTTTTCTTTTCCAGAAATAGAAAATGGGTGTGTGATTTGGGCTTATCTTTAGTCAGATATCCTTTTGCTTCATAAAATGCCATTTTATCAATTCTAATTATGTAGGACTCTTTTAACCTTGTATACCCCAATCTGATAAATCCTATAATGGAAAAAGCTCCGAACAAATTACCTGGGGAGGAAAGAAGCTTACTTTTGAATACTTTTCTTTAAGAGTTTTATAAGAACATTAGCCTAATTCCACCTTTCATAGCTCTCCATATAATAATGCTGAAGTACAAAAGTACTTCATTGCCTTCGACTCTGTCTATTTAGAATCTTGTGTTGGCATAGTTTTCATTACTATTTGTGATATTTTTCATATAGAGCCCAGTTGAAAATGTCTGGAGTCGAAGGTAATCGCCTATCCTAGATTTAATCAGAACCAACGTGCTGTGATTGAGCTCAACGATCGTAGCGGGGTAGTGTTGTCAGTGCACCTCGTTTAGTGCACTATAGACATAACTTGACTCTTCTTTGCAGTGTCCCTTTGGCCCTGGCTGAACCTACTCTTTGGCCTTCTAAATTTACTTTATCTTCGCTTCTACTTCTTTCTTCGATCTTGCTGCAGTATTCAGTCCCTCCATTCCCTTAGTCAACCCAGACGATGAATGCCCTCTCCGATGATAGCGCTGACCCAATTTATAGGCTACAATTCCAATCCAGTCCAACGATATATGGATCCCAGTTTTCAATTTTATTATTATTATTATTATTATTATTATTATTATTATTATAGTTCCTGCGTTATGTTTCGTTCAGCGTTGCTGTTACTAAGTCATTGATGAATGTTAATTTCAATCACCATATCCCCATATGATAAAGAGGAAGTGTCTATATGTATATATATTAAATATATATATATATATATATATATATATGTATATATACACACACACACACATATATATATATATATATATATATATATATATATATATATATATATATATATATATATATATATATATATAGTTATATATATATATATATAGTCACTTCCTCTTCATCATATAGGGGAGATGGTGCCTGAAATTCACTTTTATCATATATATATATATATATATATATATATATATATATATATATATATATATATATATATATATATATATATATATATATATACATACATTATGGGGTCATTCATACGAAATCTTGTGTACTCTTATGTGTTTCCTGAGGATATCAAGACCCATTTCATATCCATTATCTCTTTGACACAATTAATCTAGCCCTTTCGATGCCCTTCCCCCTTGCTACTTCATAGCAAACCTCATTTTTAGATAATTTTGTTTCTTTAAGAATTTAATTTTCTATCTTAATACATAAAACAGATAAGACAAGAAAAATTATAGCAACGGCTTCAGTAGTGAGAGAGAGAGAGAGGAGAGAGAGAGAGAGAGAGAGAGAGAGAGAGAGAGAGAGAGAGAGAGAGAGAGAGAGAGAGAATATGGTAGGGGTGGGATTTTTCATTAAGTAAAAGGGTAATTTTATCGCAGAGGGAACAATATCATCACAAATAAAATTTTGCCACCATTCATTTTGAGGACGTACTACTAAAGTTGAAGGAGGGAGACAGTGTTAGTAAAATGCCATTCAGTCAATATATTGTTTTAAGACAAACGAAACTGCATAGCTGTAATACATGAAATCATTGTTTCCATAAAGGAAAACAATGATTTTTTAAGGGGGTAAAATTAAAAAATACAATTTTTTTTTCATTGTTTTCAACTGTTGTTCATTTTAGTACGTAAATTAGGAGTACTAATGATATAAGATCACGAAATATTTTATGTGCTTTTCTTTTTTTTATACCTCTCGTATGCTATTGAATCAGAATTTACGTTGAAAGGTGTTTAATTCTTCCTATTTTACATCATAAAGCAAGAAATGGTATTCAAATTCAACGGTGAGACTAAATTGGTTATTACGTGTTGTTATAAAGTGTGAATAGTTTTGACAGGATCGATAAGCCTTTGACAATTAATATAATCTGCGATATAACTTTCTGTTCATAAAATCGACCTTTAGGGTAAAGTACCAGAAGGCGTTCTGTTAAATGTCCATCCTTTGGTTGTATAGAAAATACATACTTTTCTCTTTAATGTTAAGCGCTGCCCAATTGGCAAAAAATACTTCACTGATGCCGTTCAAAATTTATCTTTTCCCGTTTTGAATAAAAAAAATAGATTTACCATTCGTAAGGGTTTCAATTCAGATATAAATATATCCAACTTTTATTCAGCTTTAAATACGGCACCCTGCTAAAACCAGCTACTTTCATTAGTAGAGTTAATTTAACGTGCAGTTTCCGATTTAACGTGCAGTTTCCGATTTAACGAGCAGTTCCCTTTTGTACTACCCAATCTCTCTCTCTCTCTCTCTCTCTTTCTCTCTCTCTCTCTCTCTCTCTCTCTCTCTCTCTCTCTCTCTCTCTCTCTCTCTCTCTCTCTCTCTCTCTCTCAAAGAATTTATAAGGCTTAATTGTACAGTATTTATGAACTCAATGCCACAATTATCAAATATAGTTATACGGATATGAATAACATTTTAATATTCTCCGCAAAACGAGTGTTGTTAATTAAACGTCGTCATCAAAGCGTTTCCGTTGTGTAAATGGATTCTATAAAGAGAATGAAAAGATTGTTGCAATTAGCGCAGCGGTTGTTGGTAAAACTCCAGAAATAATAAACATTTATGAAACTAACAAGTCCAATTAACAAAACAGAAATGCATACAAGTAAACAATAAGTATATTTATGAGGATTTTATATTTATATAATAAAAATATGTTTTAGGAAAATAGCCCCTTATTATAATTGTATAAACATATTAAAAGAAGAATTACGAAAACAATGAGCTAAAATGTATTATAACTTTTGTGAATCTTTTGTTCTTAAATATTACATTAAGAAAGACTATGTCCATTGTAAGTTTTTTTTTTTTTTTTTTTTTTTTTTAAGTTAGAAAAATGTCATTCTTTCCTGAGCGGGGTCTAATGCATCCTAAATTATTAATCTGTTATATAACGTATCACCAAACTTGCCAAAAAGGACCAAAAAGGTTTCCTCATTTCTTGGTCATTCTCATGTATTATCGATGAGGAAAACACTCCTCGAAAGAAAGTATCAGAAACTCATGATAGGCAAGTGATTTTTTTTTCTTTAAGATTAGTTGGTAAAGCGTATTTATTTAACGAAGTCCATTTCTAATACACACACACACGTACAGATACACGACTGGTTTAACATGAATATCCATTTAAACTAATACTTGCTTAAAACGTAATGTTCACAAGATAAAGTCTTTATTTTAATGAAATAAGATACATTGAATTTTAAAGAGAATTCATGTTTTTTTTCAACTCTTTATCCCTTTGATTTTTTTATTCTTGTTTGCAAATGCAAAATATTTTTATAAACATTCGATAGGTTACTTCAATTGTAAAAAAAAAAATGGCTTGTGAAAGTTTTTTCTAAAAAAAAAAAATGTAATCGATCTATTCTGAAGAAATGTTCTCATTCTTTCATTTTAGCTTATTTCGAGTATAGTTAGTTCTTTATGCACGTTGCATAAGATTTTTTCAGATCTTTCTAGACTCTACCATCCTTTACGTAGTATTAGGTATGCAGTTAATCCTAACAGTGTTACCTTCTCACACTATTCTAGAAGTTTTATTCCAGCTTTGACTAGGTTGTGGAATGATCTTCCTAAGTAGGTAGTTGATTTGGCGGAATTTCAGAAGTTCAAACTTTCAGCGTATGTTTTTATATTGAACAGGCTGACAAAGTCTCTCTTCATCGTTTATATAGGGTACGTCTATTCTAACGTTGTTACAGATCTTGAGATATTTATTTTTTCATTACTTCTCATATAGTTTATTTGTTTCCTTATTTCCTTTCATCACTGGGCGGATTTTCCCATTGGAACCCTGCTTCTAACATCCTGCTTTATCAACTAGGGTTGTAGCTTAATTAGTAATAATAATAATAATAATAATAATAATAATAATAATAATAATAATAATAATAATAATAATAATAATAATAATGGAGATGCAAAGAATATTAAAAGGCAAAATATATGACACTGTTAACTACATAAACTACTGCATTTGCAGTTCGCAACTTCAGCTGACATTACCGACGGCAGCTTTCTTGGCCAAGTCCGGCTGCATTAACTCCAACCATCCAATATATTGCTGCATATTTTATTCATAAGATTGGATTCCGCATTTGGACACCCCACGTCGGGAAAATAAGAGTCTCATTGGAACAGTGAAAACACTCAAATATTGCAATGGTGACCCTTAGTCAGTGTTCATGAAACATTCTTTTCATGTTTTATGTTGAGCTTAATTTTAGAACAAGCACGAGAAAAACAAATTATTCATTTCCAAATATTGAACTAAATTACA
>NC_090745.1:23603523-23616023 GCF_036898095.1 Palaemon carinicauda
TGCTGCAACAGTTGATCCGATGTCTTGCCTGCATAGCCATATTTCTATGAGTATTTAACTGATTTAATATCGTAGTTCTCATTTATTCATTAATTATATGGGGCCCATACAATCCATTCAGTATCCAGACAACAGCAACTGAATATTATTTTTATTGTGTTGTAATAGATATTTTCTCTCTAATTGCTGTAATGTAGGAGTGTGAGTATGGCACTATAAATAACTTTTAAAAGTCGACGTAGAACAAATTAGTAGAGCTGGTTCGATAAAATTATGTAAATATCTTTTTTTCTTTTCTTTTTACATTTTTTCCATATAAATTTAGCTTTTGTGTTTATAGTTGATTTTGCCACCTAAATACCTTTCCCTGGTATGATACTAGGTTCAGCTTCCAGGTTGTCTGACTGCTTTAGCGATAATTCTTATTTTAGGATGTTCCTGATTCTATGTACAGTAAATAAACATCAGTACAATTTTGACTTTAAAGCTTACTCAGTTTATGGATTTGTTTTTGAACATTAAGATTTCAAAGCAAAATATATTTGATTTTATATCTAGACTGAAAGTCGTCATGCAGAATGGATTGTTAGGGTATTGCTTATACTCGTAAAAGTCATTACAGGAGCGAAGACCTCTCGCCTTGTGCTGCACTGACTTTATAACTTATATTGTTTGGCATTTAAGACGCCATTGGGTATGATTGGCTACTTGGTGAATTCCTTATAGCTTTATTCACTCAACAGCGAGGGTCGAAGGAAAAGGACTGTGTAGCTTAAGTTAAAATGGGTGAAAATGAGCTTAAAGAGTAATTCATGACCCAACGAAATAGAGATCCACCAATACTAAACACTCCGAATAGAACACTTGGTGTATTGTCGGTTTGTCTAGTATATTTGTCGAGACTGTCCTTTTTCTCTTCTACTAGAAAAAGCAATTTCCGTGTTCTGAATCACTGTTTCTCTCCATTACTTATAAAATCACATTTCCTGGTTGAGGTCTGACACTTGAGATTCTGGTCTTGAGTGGTTGGTAGCGTTTTTACACTTCCCAGACCGCTGTTGTACGTTATGAAGGAAACTTTTAGACTTCTATTGCTTTCAAGTGTTGGAGTTTCGATGGGAAGATTGCCACAAATTTAATAGCTGTCAGGGACCATCGTCTCTCTCTCTCTCTCTCTCTCTCTCTCTCTCTCTCTCTCTCTCTCTCTCTCTCTCTCTCTCTGGAATCGTGCGCACAATATTCGGTCATTAAAATTTGAAAGATTTACAAACATACAAGAAAAATTTCCATGTTAGAGTAATTCTGACAAAAGCTATTTTCATTTCCTCAATAGTTACGGACTCTAACAAAAACAGCTTTCATGGTACTTATTGGGGCTAGATTGATGACGATGTAGTATTATTAAGGGACACCAATGAAAGAGAAGATTTTTTTTTTATATCATACCGTTTGTTGCACAGTGAAGCAAATGATATGAGACAACAATTTTTTCTTTTATTATTTTAGTATGGAAACTTGGGGTATCAAACCGTTCCAAGCAATTATTATCCATGATTTACGCATCTTTGATTATTATTTATTTCACATTGCATTGCTACACAAGGTTTGGTCCAATATAGTTCTACACAAGGTTTGGTCCAATATAGTACACAAACGTGTTCAACAGAATAGTATTCACTTAGACAATATTTTACACGTGCCAATTTTTCTATGCGGTTTTTATGATCTTATTCAATTTTGTTGTTTTATAAGTATAATTATTATTATAATTATTAGCTAATCTACAACTATATTTGGAAAGAAATAGGATGCTACAAGGGAAGGGCTTGAGGTGAACATTTCTAAATCGGCCTTTCTCATTTCTGTGCTTGGAAGTGACGTAATGGTTCTAGATTCCAATTCTTCTTATTAGATTAACAACCTGCTTGGAATATTTTCCTCCATTTACCGTACGGAGACCAAAAAGTAATAAATAGTGATTCGATGCACGAACCTAGCTCTGCTCAATACAGGGACAGTGTCAAAAAGTTTTATCCCTGCCAGGATTGAACGAATAGCATAAGTTTGAGCTTTGCATAGAAGAGTTGCTGTCGTTGGGGAAATCAGAAGTGTGAGAGAATACTGCAGTGTGTTGGTTATTAGGAGGAACGGAGTCCAAACTGTATAACAAAGGATCTGCTTCATTCAGTAATCCACAGTACGATTGCACTACAAAATTCAAGTTTGATACAGTTTTAAGATGTTGTTTAATCTTTATAAACGAAAAGTAACACCATTTACATGTACACATAAATACTTTATATGTATTCCTGCATATGTTTTATATTATATGTATATATGTATATATATGTATATATATATATATATATATATATATATATATATATATATATACATATATATATATATATATATATATATATATATATATATATATATATATATATATATATATATATATATATATAATCATGTGTGATGTTTTCAAATTTTGAATTCATTTGAAATAATTTTGTATCGACATGAGCAATCCAAGCCAAGTGAAAATTAGAATAACCAATTACTCGACATAAAAAGGAATGGGCGTTTTTCATTTCACACTCGGTACCTACCTTTTGTTGTATTACTTTCATTGCATACCAAGCAGGAAGCATTGTTTGAATTGCATACGGCAATGTTAGCAAATGGCGCACTCTCTCCACTGTTAGAACTTTAAAATTAAACGTCTCTTGATTGACATACACTTCGTCTCTTATGTATATATATATATGTATTATATATGTTATATATATATATATATATATATATATATTATATATATGTATTATATATATGTATTATATATATATATATTATATATATATTATATATGTATATATATATATATATATGTATATATATATAATATATATATATATATAATATATATATATATATATATATATATATATATATATATATATATATATATATATATACCGTATTTCCCGTGTCATAAGACGCTACAAGTGGTAAGACGCACCCCCAAATTAGCAAGGCAGTTTTAGAAAAAAAATTAGGATTGTAAAAATTTCTTAGCACATATCCCTAGTCAGCGACTCAAGCGTGATTATTGTCTTGCACAGTAACTTTTTTTTTTTATTTTTGGTGAATTATGAAATGTTTTAAGTTAATATTAATTAGCTATATGCCAATTATCCCAAATCTATTTCATATTCATATAAGAAACCACTAAGGCAGTTTTAGTTTCCACCACAACTACACGTTAAGTCAGAGTGTTGTTTGCATGAAAGCAGCGTTACCAAAGGTGCATAAAATTTTGTTAAAGAGGTAAAATTCAAGTACTATTTCTAAAATTCCTCATATAGCCTAGAAATTTTCACATACAAAATGTAATTATTGATTAAAGAAATCTAGACATTCTTTTAGGTGGAATAATTTTGCTACTGTTTATGTGATTCTAGGTCTAGTTACTTTTCTGCAAATTGGTAATACTGCAATCAACAAACAAGTTTTTTCCAACGTTGTATTCAGCAAACGTCTGTTTGTATTACTTTGTAACTCAGGCAACAAAGTCATTATCAATATATTGCTTTATTACAAAATATCAACAAAATATGAGAATACAGATAATATCTATTTTCTCATATTTTGTTGATATTTTATTTACTGCATAAACAACTATGTCATAGCGTCGTCTGCTCCGAGACCATTAATTGGCATGTTTGCTTGTAGAAGGGGTTTAGCCAGTCACCAGCTGATTACAAAAGAAAAATAAATAAAAAAAGTAAATAATTTCCTAAGATACTTCATGAAAGGAAGTGCAATATAAAAATAAATGAATTTATTACACGGGAATGATAATTTTAGGGTTATATTATATCTCTCGTCAGTTTGAGTACTTGTATGTCAATAGTTGGATGTTTGAAGGGTGTCAAACTCCCTTATACAACTTTTTCTCAAGTGTTAAGACGCAGGGTGATTTTGGGGGTCAATTTTCGTGAAAAAAGATGCGTCTTATCACACGGAAAATACGGTATATAATATATATATATATATATATATAATATATAATATATAATATATATATATATATATATATATATATATATATATATATTATATATATATATATATATATATATATATATATATATATATATTTCGTTTTTTTTTAGTCTGGTTAAGGAGAGTGAAAGTTTGTTTTTCTTTTCCAGAAATAGAAAATGGGTGTGTGATTTGGGCTTATCTTTAGTCAGATATCCTTTTGCTTCATAAAATGCTATTTTATCAATTCTAATTATGTAGGACTCTTTTAACCTTATTTACCGCAATCTGATAGATCTTATAATGGAAAAAGCTCCGAATAAATTACCTGGGGAGGAAAGAAGCTTACTTTAGAATACTTTTCTTCAAGAGTTTTATAAGAACATTAGCCTAATTTCACCTTTCATAGCTCTCCATATAATAATGCTAAGGTACAAAAGTACTTCATTGCCTTCGACTCTGTCTATTTAGAATCTTGTGTTGGCATAGTTTTCATT
The DNA here is from genome assembly GCF_036898095.1 of Palaemon carinicauda. Classification (NCBI taxonomy): domain Eukaryota; kingdom Metazoa; phylum Arthropoda; class Malacostraca; order Decapoda; family Palaemonidae; genus Palaemon; species Palaemon carinicauda. Next base: position 23,608,068 of record NC_090745.1, read on the forward strand.
ACTATTTGTGATATTTTTCATATAGAGCCCAGTTGAAAATGTCTGGAGTCGAAGGTAATCGCCTATCCTAGATTTAATCAGGATCATCGAGATTGAATTCAACGATCGTAGCGGGGTAGAGTTGTCAGTGCACCTTGTTTAGTGCACTATAGACATAACTTAAATCTTCTTTGCAGTGTCCCTTTGGCCCTGGCTGAACCTACTTTTTTTGGCCTTCTACTTTACCTTCGCTTCTACTTCTTTCTTCCATCTTGCTGCAGTATTCAGTCCCTCCATTCTCCTAGTCAACCCAGACGATGAATGCCCTCCCTGATGATAGCGCTGACCCAATTTATAGGCTACAATTCCAACCCAATCCAACGCTATATGGATCCCAGTCTTCAATTTTATTATTATTATTATTATTATTATTATTATTATTATTATTATAGTTCCTGCGTTATGTTTCGTTCAGCGTTGCGGTTGCTAAGTCATTGATGAATGTGAATTTCTGGCACCATCTCCCCTATATGATACAGAGGAAGTCTATATATATATATATATATATATATATATATATATATATATATATATATATATATATATATATATATATATATATATATATATATATATATATATATCTCAACGGCTACGCCCAATGACATTGTGGGACATATAACTCTCATGTTCCCCGGCGAGGGGGGTGAGAAGGGTTGAATCTGTGCCCATATATTTATCAAAGTAATCAGCCTTTATTTTTGACCGGTCGCATACACCAGTTTAGAATAATAATGATTGTGTTGTAGTAGTACTTGTAATACGTTTCATATGTCCACTAAAATATAAAAACAACTTCCTTGCAGTTACCCATGTTCAACAGCCGGCAGTACTCTCCTTCCGTCCTTTAATTGTCGTTGTTGAAAGTGCTAGTGTGAACAGTGCTCTAAGCAAAGTCTGGCTTTATGACAATTATAGGCTCCCTAAATCACCTTAATATCTTCCAATGGTCACTGACCCACCATTCCACCAAGTTCCTATTCACTGGTCGAGTACTTGTTCGCTGCTCTGTGGCACGGAACACTGAATTTGAGGCTCTGAACATTTAAGTCGTTTGCAATGCTATTGTCTTGAAATGCATTTCGGTATTATTTTACGAGGTCCCTCGTTAGGAGGTTTTCATAAAAACGAAGGATATCCTTGTAAGCATAAGGTAGAAGTACAAGGTAATTCTCTGAAGCAAAAGGTAGAAGTATAAGCAAATCTTTCTTTCCATATTCATAATGATTACCTTTTAATTGCGAGGATATCCTCCAAGCAGAAGTAAAAGGTTGACTCGTGTTTCGGGAGCGCTTAGTTACATGGAACTTGGAAGATTTCATTTTTGCTGTCAAGATAAGAAATAGTTTAGTATTTATAATACGCATTTAATGCCCTGTTTTTACTTGTATTTAATTAAGTTTACGCATCAGAAAGAACACAGACGCCGCCGCGCCTTCCCCAAAGCCTCGCTGGCGACATCTATTCCCCACCCCTTGCATTAAAATTTCTTTGACCTCTTTTTAGCTCCCCCACCCCTTGCATTAGAAGTTCTTTGACCTCTTTTTAGCTCCTACACCCCTTGCATTAGAAGTTCTTTGACCTCTTTTTAGCTCTCGCATCCCTTGCATTAGAAGTTCTTTGGCCTCTTTTTAGCTCCCACACCCCTTTCATTAGAAGTTCTTTGACCTCTTTTTAGCTCCCACACCCCTTGCATTAGAAGTTCTTTGACCTCTTTTTAGCTCCCACACCCCTTGCATTTGAAGTTCTTTGACCTCTTTTTAGCTCCCACACCCCTTGCATCAGAAGTTCATTGACCTCTTTTTAGCTCCCTCACCCCTTGCATTAGAAGTTCTTTGACCTCTTTTTAGCTCCCACACCCCTTGCATTAGAAGTTCTTTGACCTCTTTTTAGCTCCCACACCCCTTGCATTAGAAGTTCTTTGACCTCTTTTTAACTCCTACACTCTTGCATTAGAAGTTCTTTGACCTCTTTTTAGCTCCCACACCCCTTGCATTAGAAGTTCATTGACCTCTTTTTAGCTCCCACACCCCTTGCATTAGAAGTTCTTTGACCTCTTTTTAGCTCTCCCACCCCTTGCATTAGAAGTTCTTTGACCTCTTTTTAGCTCCCCCACCCATTGCATTAGAAGTTCTTTGACCTCTTTTTAGCTCCCCCACCCCTTGCATTAGAAGTTCTTTGACCTCTTTTTAGCTCCCCCACCCCTTGCATTAGAAGTTCTTTGACCTCTTTTTAGCTCCCCCACCCCTTGCATTAGAAGTTCTTTGACCTCTTTTTAGCTCCCCCACACCTTGCATTAGAAGTTCTTTGACCTCTTTTTAGCTCCCCCACCCCTTGCATTAGAAGTTCTTTGACCTCTTTTTAACTCCCCCACCCCTTGCATTAGAAGTTCTTTGACCTCTTTTTAGCTCCCCCACCCCTTGCATTAGAAGTTCTTTGACCTCTTTTTAGCTCCCCCACCCCTTGCATTAGAAGTTCTTTGACCTCTTTTTAGCTCCCCCACCCCTTGCATTAGAAGTTCTTTGACGTCTTTTTAGCTCCCCCACCCCTTGCATTAGAAGTTCTTTGACCTCTTTTTAGCTCCCCCACCCCTTGCATTAGAAGTTCTTTGACCTCTTTTTAGCTCCCCCACCCCTTTTATTAGAAGTTCTTTGACCTCTTTTTAGCTCCCACACCTCTAGCATTAGAGGTTCTTTGACCTCTTTTTAGCTCCCTCATCTCTAGCATTAGAAGTTCTTTGACCTCTTTTTAGCTCCCACACCTCTAGCATTAGAAGTTCTTTGACCTCTCTTTATAGCTCCCACACCTCTAACATTAGAAGTTCTTTGACCTCTCTCTTTAGCTCCCACAATTCTAGCATTAAAAGTTCTTTGACATATGTTTCTAGGTTCCATACTTTTAGCATTAGAGGGTCTTCGATCTATATTTTGATGTGCCTTACTTCTAGCATTAGAGGCTCTGTATTTTTAGGTGTCTTACCTCTGGCATTAGAGGCGGCTCTTCGCTGTTCTCTCCTGTCTTCTAGTTTTCAAGATCTTCTTTCATTAGATTATCTGTTTCTTTCTATATTTCATTGTGTCTTTTCCTTAGTTCGTCAGTGACCTTCTAGATTTCAAAAGAGATTTCAGTGCCGCAAGTCCTCACTTCGTTAGATTCCTCAGGGAAATCGAAGGCATTTATTCTTTACCTATCTGGGCAATGAGTAAAGAGATGAATACTATCGCTTTCTCCGCATACACTATCATGCCAAAGTAAATGACGAGCAACAATATATTTACCAATGTCGTCTGGATATGTCCTTACTTCAATGGCGAATTTTGGGACAATCCTGTTGAAGAACTACACGTCACTCACCGTTCAGTTGAACCATTCTGCCTCCATCCTCATTTCTCGCAATCCGTTATTGCACCGATATAAAGCCTCGTACTTTTTCCAAGAGTCTCCTTTAATAAGACATCGTCGCAAAGGATCCTTCAAGGCGCATACATTATAGCTCAGCTGCCAACGGAAGATCCCGTTCTTTCTATAGGTCAGGCGATATAAAACGAACGATCGGCAACTTCAGAAGAAACCAAAACCATCTGTAGTTGATGGTGTTCCGAAGACGTAACACATAATTCTTACCGTCGGCTTCCTATTCCGCCAGAACGCGATCTGTATGAGTTAAGTGAAATCCTTCTCCCAGTCATCAACTCATTTCCTCTTACTCCTACTGACGCGCAATTCCTTGGTTAGATTTCGTCAGCTACATACGGATCATGTGAGGTGTTGCAGGCTACGTTTGAAAAAAAATGAAGATCAGGTCTTTAGAAGTCATTTGAAGCTCGGGGAGGAGTCGTTCAGGACTGCTCCCGGAAATTTCAGTTCTGGAGTCATTCAGAAATCCATGTTAAGTATACGGCTATGTCCTTTGAAGACTTGGAAATTCGGGAAAGTTTTCTTCGGAAACCGTTCTGAGATTCCGTTCTGGAGGCATTCAGAATTCCATGCTAAGTCTATGGCTATTTCTTCTGAAGCCATTTGAAAATCCGGGAAAGTTTTCTTCCGATACCGTTCTGAGATTCCGTTCTGGGGGCATTCAGAATTCCATGCTAAGTCTATGGCTATTTCTTCTAAAGCCATTTGGAAATCCGGGAAAGTTTTCTTCCGATACCGTTCTGAGATTCCGTTCTGGAGGCATTCAGAATTCCATGCTAAGTCTATGGCTATTTCTTCTGAAGCCATTTGGAAATCCGAGAAGATTTTCTTCTGAATTCGTTTAGGATTCGCGAAAAATTCCATTCTTGTTTTATAACAACAATAATAATAATAATAATAATAATGATAATAATAATAATAATAATAATAATAATAATAATAATAATAATAATAAACTGCGTGATTTGATTTATGGATTTGAGTTGAAAGGTTTTGAAGACGCTAGTTATAACTAGCTTATGTTCCAAGGCTTTAGTAAGGATCCCCTTTTCTGATGCACAAATTAATACGTAATTATATGTTTGCATGTGACACTTTCTGTTAGAAACAAACTGCGTTTGGCTTGCCGTCGTCCAACTTCCAGGCTTTGCCCCTGTCAACTTGTTTCCTGCAGAATAGTTACCGTGTTCAGAGGTTATTTGGAACGGTATGGCCACATTAATTTAACGCACTGTTTCAGATTTAACGAGCGGTTCCATTTTGTACTACGCAATTTTTTTTTCTCTCTCTCTCTCTCTCTCTCTCTCTCTCTCTCTCTCTCTCTCTCTCTCTCTCTCTCTCTCTCTCTCTCTCTCTCTCAAAGAATTTATAAGGCTAAAGTGAACTCAATGCCACAATTAATAACTACAGTTATACGGGTATGAATTTTAATATTCTTCGCAAAACGAGAGTTGTTAATTAAACGTCGTCATCAAAGTGTTTCCGTTGTATAAATGGATTCTCTAAAGAGAATGAAAAGATTGCTGCAATTAGCGCAGCGGTTGTTGGTAAAACTTCAGAAATAATAAACATTTATGAAACTAACTAGTCCAATTAACAAAACTGAAATGCATACAAGTAAACAATGATTATATTTATGAGGATTTTATATTTATAGATAAAAATAGGGTTTAGGGAAATCGCCCAATATTATAATTGTATAAACAAATAAAAAGAAAAATTACGAAAACATAATGAGCTAAAATATAATAAAACTTTTGTGAACCTTTGTTCTTAAATATTCATTACATTAAGAAATATGTCCATTGTATGTTCCCTTTTTTTTTTTTTTTACTTTCATTTGAAGCTTCAAGTTAGAAAAATGTCATTCTTTCCTGAGTGGGGTCTAATGCATCATAAATTATTAATCGGTTATATAACGTATCACCAAACTTGCCAAAAAGGACCAAAAAGGTTTCCTCATTTCTTGGTCATTCGCATTTATCGATGGGGGAACCACTCTTCAACAGAAAGTTTATCAGGAACTCGCGATAGGCAAGTTAAAATTTGTTTAAAAAATGAGTGGTTGGTAAAATGTATTAATTTAACTAGAAGTCCATTCCTAAAACACACATATACGTACACACACGACGGGTTCAACATGAATGTCCATTTAAACTAATACTTGCTTAAAACGTAATGCTCACAAGATAATGTTTCTTCAATTATAAAATGGCTTGTGAAGTTTTTTTATAAGTTTTTTTTTTTTTTTGTAATCTATGTATTCTGAAGAAATGTTCTCATTCTTCCATTTGAGCTTATTTCGAGTATAGTTAGTTCTTTATGCACGGTGCAGAAGATTTTATCAGATCTTTCTAGACTCTACCATCCTTTACGTAGTATTAGGTATGCAGTTAATTCTAACAGTCTTGCCTTCTCACAGTATTCCAGAAGTTTTATTCCAGCTTTGACTAGATTATGGAATGATCTTCCTAATTAGGTAGTTGATTTGGCGGAATTTCAGATGTTCAAACTTGCAGCGTATGTTTTTATATTGAACAGGCTGACAAAGTCTCTCTTCATTGTTTATATAGGGTACGTCTATTCTAACGTTGTTACAGATCTTGAGATATTTATTTTTTCATTACTTCTCATATAGTTTATTTATTTCCTTATTTCCTTTCATCACTGGGCGGATTTTCCCATTGGAACCCTGCTTCTAACATCCTGCTTTATCAACGAGTGTTGTAGCTTAATAATAATAATAATAATAATAATAATAATAATGATAATAATAATAATAATGATAATAATAATAATAATAATAATAATGAAGATGCAAAGAATATTAAAAGGCAAAATATATGACACTGTTAACTACATAAACTACTGCATTTGCAGTTCGCAACTTCAGCTGACATTACCGACGGCAGCTTTCTTGGCCAAGTCCGGCTGCATTAACTCCAACCATCCAATATATTACTGCATATTTTATTCATAAGATTGGATTCCGCATTTGGACACCCCACGTCGGGAAAATAAGAGTCTCACTTGGAACAGTGAAAACTCTCGAATATTGCAATGGTGACCCTTAGTCAGTGTTCATAAAACATTCTTTTCATGTTTTATGTTAAGCTTAACTTTAGAACAAGCACGAGAAAAAAAATTGATTTATTTCCAAATATTGAACTAAATTACAGAAGAAAATCTTTCCTACTCAATAGTAAGGGTCGATATCACCTCGTAAGGAGAATGTACAGTAAAATATCAATATAGACTTTACCATTTACTTGGAAATATTTTTCCGTTTACAAAGTCAAAATTTCTATTACATGATGTTTACGGCATATAGCACATTTTTCAAATGAGAGGAAATGAAAACAATCGGAGAATGGTTTGGGTTGAGTAAATGACCATTAGTTGATGGATAGTTGAATAGATCATAATTTATCGTTTCTCAGGTTTCATTTTTCATTTCCATAGAGGAATAACGTTGAGTGATTAACGTTTCTAAGAAATACAGTAAACTTTTCAATCTTTTACTCTACTCGATTCTATTTTGAGAATTTTAGTCCTCAACGGTTATGTGAAACCATGGTTTCCCCTAAACTGTCACTTGTTTGGGATTGTTATTAGCAAATCTTTCCGTGAGGGAATAGTGCATGAGGTACACTCATGTATCTGAACCCTGGGGGCATTGTAGCACTCACTAATCTTGGAAGCGTTCCTTCGACCTTATTTATAACCCCCTTAAGACAATTGCTACATATGGTGCAGCCAACAAATCTTGTCGACACGAGAATAGTTACAAATGGCTTCAAATTATTGGAGCCAAGATATATGTCTGCTGTAGGTTCTAGAGCTTTCAAATATGCCGCCCAAAAACTATACAAGCTCCCACTGGACATTCGAAATACTGATCATATTAAGACTTTCTTGTTTTCTAAGTTCTTTGATAATGCGGATATAACAATAAACACGGAATATTTGTGATACGCTAAGCACTCGAAATTTTTAAGGTAAAAGTAATGATGAAGGTCCTGTAGGGCTCATGGTTTTCTTCTTTGTGGTAAGACCAGATAAAACAACCCTTCAAGTAAACTAGTAAAGTAAGTGCTTTATCTGCGTTCCCACTACCTTTCTTTCTTGCTTTCTAACCTTTTCTAAGTTTTACTTCTTAGTGCAACTACTGATTTTCCCCCAGTTGTGCTTTGGTGTGAATAGCCTCACAGCCCCCAACACCAGGTTATATAGCCCAAATTTATCGATCAAATCGATAGGGAAATATTCGTTCCAGCCTTACAGGATTACGCACTTTATACTTGACTGTACCTATATCACTGCGCTATCATCTGTCGTCGAAATACGTTTTGGCATTGAAACCTTGATTATTATTTATTTGATATTAGTTTAATGAATGTAAGAAGCACAATTGCCAGAGACGAGGCAACCGCCTTTGTTGTATAACTAAACAGCCCTCTTAATAATTTTAAGCATCTGATAATTGCCTACATTATCTTA
>NC_090745.1:23621023-23626023 GCF_036898095.1 Palaemon carinicauda
CTGATTTAATATCGTAGTTCTCATTTATTCATTAATTATATGGGGCCCATACAATCCATTCAGTATCCAAACAACAGCAACTAAATATCATTTTTGTGTTGTAATAGATATTTTCTCTTTAATTGCTTTAATGTAGGAGTGTGAGTATGACACTATAAATAACATTAAATCGCTGTAGAACAAGTTAGTAGAGCTGGTTCGAGAAAATTATGTAAATGCCTTTTTCTAACATTTTTCCGTATAAATTTAGCTTTGGTGTTTGAGTTGATTTTGCCACCTAAATACTTTTCCCTGGTATGATACTAGGTTCAGCTTCAAGGTTGTCTACTGCTTTGGCGATAATTTTTATTATATGATGTTCCTGATTCCATGTAAATAAACATCAGTACATTTTTTTCTTTAAAAGCTTGCTTGGTTAATGGATTTGTTTTTAGAACACTTAGAATTAAAAGCAAAATACATTTGATTTTGTGTCTAGACTGAAAATCGTCATACAGAATGGATTGTTAGGGTATTCCCTATACTCTTACGTCATTACAGGAGCGAAGACCTCTCGCCTTGTGCTGCACTTACTTTATAACTTGTATTGTTTGGCATTTAAGACGCCATTGGGTATGATTGGCTTCTTGGCGAATTCCTTATAGCTTTATTCACTGAACAGCGAGGGTCGAAGGAAAATGACTCAGTGTAGCTCAAGTTAAAATGAGGTTAAAGAGTACTTCATTACCCAACGAAATAGAGATCCACCAATACGAAACTCTCCGAATAGGACATTCTGTGTATTGTCGGTCTGTGTTGTATATTTGTCGAGACTGTACTTTTTCTCTTCTACCAGAAAAAGCAATTTCCGTGTTCTGAATCACTGTTTCTCTCCATTACTTATAAAATCACATTTCCTGGTTGAGGTCTGACACTTGAGATTCTGGTCTCGAGTGTTTGAGTGCGTTTTTACTCTTCCCAGTCCGCTGCTGTACGTTATGAAGGAAACTTTTAGACTTCTATTGCTTTCAAGTGTTGGAGTTTCGATGGAAGATTGCCACAAATTTAATAGCTGTCAGGAACTATCGCCTCTCTCTCTCTCTCTCTCTCTCTCTCTCTCTCTCTCTCTCTCTCTCTCTCTCTCTCTCTCTCTCTCTCTCGACCCCTTGCGGAAGCGTGCACACAGTATTCGGTTATTAAGATTTGATAGTTTTACAAACATCTAAGAGAAATTTCCACGTTTGAGTAGTTCTGCCAAAATACTATTTATTCCTACTATAGTTAAGGAGTCTTCCAAAAACAGTCTTCATGGTATACTTATTGGTGATAAATCCATGTCGATTTGATATTTTTTTAAGGACAGCATTGAAGGGGAAGATTATTTTTTTTCTTTTTTTTTTTGTATCATACTGTTTGTTGCACAGTGAAGCAAATGATTTATTTGAGCCAATAACTTGTTTTGGTATTTCAATGGGTAGTTTCCAAACTATGACGACTCGGGGTATCAAACTGTTCCACAAAATTATTATCCGTGATTTACGCATCTTTCATTATTACTCATTTCACATTGTATTGCTACACAGGGTTTGGTCCAATATACAGTACACAAACATGTTCAGCAGAATAGGATTCACTTGGGAAATATTTTGGACCTGTCATTTCTTCAATGCGGTTGTTGTGCTATTATTCAAATTTGTTGTTTTTTAAAGTATTTTGCTAGCCAATCTATAACCTTATTTGGAAAAACGAGATTCTACAAGACAATGGTTTAATGTAAACATTGCCAAATCTTCCTATGCTTGGAAGAGACGTAATGGTTCTAGTTTCCAGCTTAACAACTTTCCTGGAATATTCCCTCCATTTACTGTACAAAGACCAAAGAGTAATAAATAAGTGATTCGATTCCTGAACGTTGCCCTGCTCAGCCAGGGACAGCCAGTCGAAAAATCTTATCCCTGCCAGGATTGAACGGATTGCATAAGTTTGAGGTTTACATAGAAGGGTGATGTTTTAAATTTTCGAATTCAGTTGAAATAATTTTGTATCGACATGAGCAATCCAAGCCAAGTGAAAATTAGAATAACCAATTACTGGATATAAAAAGGAATGGGCGTTTTTTAATTTCACACTCGGTACCTACCTTTTTTTGTATTATTTTCATTGCATACCAAGCAGGAAGCATTGTTTGAATTGCATACGGCAATGTTAGCAAATGGCGCACTCTCTCCATTGTTAGAACTGTAAAAGTAAACGTCTCTTGATTGACATATATATATATATATATATATATATATATATATATATATATATATATATATATATATATATATATATATATATATATATTGCGAGTCTGGTAATTACGGAGGAGAGTGAAAGTTTGTTTTTCTTTTCCAGAAATAGAAAATGGGTGTGTGATTTGGGCTTATCTTTAGTCAGATATCCTTTTGCTTCATAAAATGCCATTTTATCAATTCTAATTATGTAGGACTCTTTTAACCTTATTAACCCCAATCTGATAGATCCTATAATGGAAAAGCTCCGAATAAATTACCTGGGGAGGAAAGCTTACTTTTGAATACTTTTCTTTAAGAGTTTTATAAGAACATTAGCCTAATTTCACCTTTCATAGCTCTCCATATAATAATGCTGAAGTACAAAAGTACTTCATTGCCTTCGACTCTGTCTACTTGGAATCTTGTGTTGGCATAGTTTTCATTACTATTTGTGATATTTTTCATATAGAGCCCAGTTGAAAATGTCTGGAGTCGAAGGTAATCGCCTATCCTAGATTTAATCAGAACCAACGTGCTGTGATTGAGCTCAACGATCGTAGCGGGGTAGTGTTGTCAGTGCACCTCGTTTAGTGCACTATAGACATAACTTAAATCTTCTTTGCAGTGTCCCTTTTAGTCAGGGCAAAATACAGATTAACCCCCAAAAAATTGTAACAAAAGGTTTCTCAACTGATTCTGGTAGGTTTTAATGTACTTTTTAACATACTAAAAGTTTACCAAACTATGACCCCCGGAAAAGTGTTTTTTTTCAAGATGGCGTCCAAGATGGCCGCCGCAACCTTTGAACCATCATAACTTTATAACTATCAACTCAAATTTGATGATCTTGGTGTCTATTTCTACATTTTTGGGGGCAAAGAACACATTTAGACAACTAGGGATATCATTGAGCTGTTAAATCATTACTAAATTGGATTCTTGACCTTTAGATGTTCACTATCATCTTATACACGAACACTTACAACAAGCAATAGTTGAAAGAATTTATTCTTAGAGGTATGATGATAGCAAACAAATTATGAGCGTCTTCTATAAGGTTGTTAACTTACGGTACTCATGTTTATATAATCTTCTAATTATATCAAATCCTAATTACACTTAACAGAGCCCTATATTTCAAGTACTTGGTTACATTAGTTAATAAAATTTTTATCCGCATAGAACAAGTTTCAGAGTTTCAATTTTGAGTGTTACCCTCCTCTTCAGTCAGTATCAACCTCTCAAGTGTTGTTTGGATTGTTACAGTTTTCAGTCTGGCAAGGGCTACATACACCAGCTGCATCGAGATAATCTGCATCCCTCTGAACAGTTGCAATGAATAATTTTGAAGAGTTTGTCAGGTGCAGCATTGTTTTGGGTCATTACTGGTACTAACTGATCATTCTTGAGTTTCCATTCCCATTCGATTGGGTTCATTTCACTTGCCTTTCCCATCCATACCATAATTTGGAAGTACACACGTTGGCTATGGAAACTTGTTGAAAATGCTTCAGCAGTTGCCACTTTTTTGGTGAAAATGGTATGGCGCAGTGATGATAGTGTATCATTAGATTTGCCTCCAAAGCAATCAATCATCAGTTCTTTGTCAAGATCTGATATCTCCTTTTGAGATTTGTTTTGAAGGGTGAATTAACTCGCACAGGACTTCATGACAGGATCAGATTTCACTAATTTCCAGAAGACTTGACTTTTTTCCAATGCCGAAAATCCTTGAAGTGGAATCATAGCCTGATTAATTCAGTACATGCATCATCTCCTAGAGTTTCTTTCAACAGGTTAATGTTATATACTTCGTGTTCTCTCGACTGTTTGCTTACATCAGTACAGAAGTAAATGGTCTCATTGTCTGTTCTGGTATAATGAAGGAGCAGGATCAGCAAATCTGTATCCTCGCCAACCAACGTTATGGTGTAATGATGGGATAGTTCAACAGTTGCATTAACGATATCAACATCTGCATCATCTGGGGACTGAATGACATGGCATCCCCTTTTAGTTAGTGCTGTGCTGATAAGAGAAATCATGTCTGTCTTATTTTTGTCACGAGATAGAAAGTCCTCCTTTTTGCCTGAAAACTCTGTTTCTGCTGTGAAAATAATTATAGAGTACAGTTCTTTTCCTCATCTCAGATGTGTGTTGTCTTTTATAGAGGGGCCTTCACCATATCCATCGAACATCACTGTTGCTTGTCCATAATTTCTCACAGTGAAGTCTGCATAAGACACTGCTATTGTATAATATGAGTCGCCTTTCTTCCATTGTGATCGATGGAGCAATGAGCCTCCATCAAGCACATAACAATCTGTTTTAGGTTTAGAGTTAATCACAGCCTCACTTGAAAAGGCTGCAACATGGTATCGAATTGCCAAAGCAAGCAGAGGTTTATCTGTTTTTCTAAGAATGTCCCTGGTCTCAAAAGGGCTGGAGGATATGGGCTTAGCTCATATGTCAAAACCTCTTCAAAGGAAAGATCCCCTGATCTTGACACGACAAGGAAACGCTGGAACAGCAGGGCAGGATCAATGATACGATCAGGAGCAATCTTCACAGGAGAGATATTTCCAAGGGTTTGGGCTCTGTCTTTCCCCTTAAATTTGTAAGTAAATGCTGGCTTTACCATCATATCTTTAATGATCTTGTACCCAACTGATTCAAAGGCATGTACATTCACATCTGGTCCAGCTATTCCGTTGACAATGTTTCTCAGAGTAGTATCAGATGTGA
>NC_090745.1:23633523-23695926 GCF_036898095.1 Palaemon carinicauda
GTATGTCACTGATGACGCCATTCCTTTCTTCGCATTGTCCTACTTTATATGTAGTTTTTTCGAGTGCGCTTATTTCAGCTTTTTTTTTAGTTTTTCCATGCATGATGGCTTCCTCTTCATCGTCTAAGGTGGTGACTACGACGGAAATGCACTGTAGAATGTAGATTTGTGCCAGGACCGTGAGGCATCCTTACGGTCACAATACTTGCCGCACATATGCGAAGTGTCGGAGGATGAAAGGTCCAGTCTCGTACTGGAACCCTCAGGATTGCAGTGTTTGTAAGGACCTGCATCACTCCACATGGGTCTCGAAGGATACCTCCGATGACGACCGCGTGTTCTTCCAGCGGTCCCTTCACACCTGGTTAAGAGGGTTCCAGAAGAACTCGGATCTGAAGGTCCCTTACCTCCCCTCTAACTAGTGGAAGGCTGTCCTCTTCCCCAAGGTGGCACCTGATTCAGTTTTGGGCTATTTTAATCCTAAACCCCTCCCAACGGTCCAGCTACAGGTCGACGAAGCGTTGGGTGCGCTGAGCCTAAACTCCGAAAGGATGTCTACGGTCTCCTCTCTCTCCCTGGGTAAGGAATCGGCTCTCCTTTCCACGGTGGAGTCAGATGAAGAACCCCTCCCTTCGGTGGATGACTCTTACCTGCCGGAGGGGGATGATGCAAGTTTGGGGATAATCAAGGATTCAGTGGTGTCTACCACTTAAGCCCCAACTACGACAACGGCCTCCTTGTCTACGGTGACGACTACCTCCTCCGTAACGGGAGCTGTTCCTGCTTCTTTCCTCCCCACCATCTCCTGCTGGGCTCATAGAGCCTCCTCAGTTCCCGAGTACCTCGGGTACTACAATGGATCCGGTACTTATGGCTAACATGAGAGACTTCGTGGAGGGGAATCAGCAATACCAGCTGATGATGTTCAGGGCCTTATAAGAAGAGATCCAGGCCTTGAAGAAGCAAGAGGAGCCAACTAGGGATAAAGTCTTGCCCTCCCAGCTACCTTAATGCACGCAGCAAAAGCCTTGGAGGTATGCTGGCCACGCCGTGCTCTCCGATGGCATCCTCCACATTGGCGAAGGGCTGGGTTCCAGACCGGTGGCGGATCTGGACTTTTACCCCGACATTGATGCCTACCCCTTTAGCTACATGAGGCTAGCCGAGGGGGTTCCGTTGAGGGGTGATACCATCTTTAAGGAAACAATCCTCCTGGAACACACAAGGGCTCAACACCTGGCAGTGAAAGAGATGAAGACGGCAAGGTGTATCAATATACAGCTTGATGCCTTCGGTAAAGGGTTGGCCACCTTCGTGGCTCCGGACAAAATGGTCTTCCCCTTTGCCTCGAAGGGCTACATGGCAGTGGAGAAAGCCATTCGTGAGGGTAAGCCTCTCCCAGCTTTGGAAGAGGGCAAACCGGTCTCTCTTATCTTACCACATGATGCCGACCACTGGACCGATATCCAGTTTACTTTTGCTGAGGGTAAACTGGATAAGGATGTGGCCGGCCGACAGTTTAATAAGCTGCCTAGGATTCCCGAACACCATCTTAAGGCTGAGCTGGAGGCCAGAGAAAGGTTGTTAGTATCGATGTCTTTGCAGTGCTTCATGGAGATGATGATTGGGAATTTTACAGATGCCCCAGTCTTTTCCTTGTTGGCGAAGACTCATCTCGCCACCTTTATGAAGGACCTTTATGCTTTCTTTCAGGCCTGTAGAGCCTGTAGAGAGCATGAACTTGCCACAGCTACCATCTGCCACGAGCCGGAACGTTTCATCGACTCTAGCATCTGGGGAAAAGACCTGTTTCCTCAGAAGTTGGTGAAGGAAGTCACGGATAAGGCTGTCTCAGAGAACAAGAGACTTTTCCAGAAGTGGCGTATCTCCTTGAAGAGGAAGTTCACCCCTGGGGGAGGCCCACAACCCAAGAGGTCTCATAAACCAACCTATCATTGGAGGTCGTTTGCTCCTCCCCCTGCGGCTATCCCTCAGACTGTCTACGCTGTGCCCCAGCAAGTGGTAACACAGTCCCCGGCCTTCAACCCTGTGTATGTGCAAGGGTTGTCTTCCTTTCGATCTTCCAAGAAAGAGAAAGGGGGCAAAGGCCACCCTGACAGAGGAGGCAAGTCAAAGGGTCGTGGACATCGAGACGGCAGAGGAGGAAAAGGTTCATGTCCTCAACACAAACAATGAAGGTCTCCTGGTAGGGGGACGGCTGGCCTTGTTCAAGGACCATTGGTCCTTCAGTCCTTGGGCACAGAACGTCATTTCCAACGGCTTGGGTTGGAAGTGGAAACAAAGGCCACCAAAGCTGAGGAGATTCTTCCAGAAAACAACACCTCATCTGGAACAATATGTACAAGACCTTCTGAAGAGAAGAGTTATCCATTGCACGAGATCTATGAGATTTCAAGGTCATCTATTTTGCGTGCCAAAGAAAGATTCAGCATACCTCAAAATATTCTCGACTTGTCCTGTCTAAACCTGTTCATTCAGTGCGACAGGTTCCGGATGCGGACTATTTCGCAGATACGGACCTTACTACCCCTGGAGGCTTACACCGTCTCTATAGATCTTACCGACGCTTATTGGCATCTTCCGATAGGGCGACACTTCTCCCCCTACATTGGTTTCAGCCTGGAGAGAAAGGGCTTTGTATTCAGAGCTATGCCATTCGAACTCAACATAGCTCCGAGGATTTTCACGAAGTTTATCGACGCAGTCGTACAACAACTTCAAGTAGCGGCGTACCTGGAAGACTGGCTAGTGTTGGCTCCCTCGGCACTGGAGTGCTCAGAAGCAGCCACTCAAGTTGTACAGTTCCTTCAGTCCCTCTGATTTCATATCAACTTCAAGAAATCAAGACTGGCCCCAGCTCAAGACTTTGTGTTTGGGGATTTGTTGGAACCTCAAGTCTCACTCCCTATCCATTCCTCCCTCCAAGAGAAAGGAAATAACGAAGTCAGTCAGGTCCCTGATCAAGTCGGGGATGGTCAACAGGCGACGCCAGGAGAGGGTTCTAGGATCTTTACAATTCGCCTCAGTAACAAACCCTGTCCTCAAAGTACGACTCAAGGATGCAAGCAGAGTTTGGAAAAGGAGAGCCTCCAAAGCTCTTCGCGACCATCAGAAGCAGACTCCGGTTTTACTGCACATGAAACTTCGACCGTGGTCCACTGCCAAAAGTCTTTCACAGACGGTACCATTGCGCTTTCCTCCTCCAGTAGTGACACTTTATACGGACGCCTCGAGGGATGGTTGGGTGGGGGGGTCATACCCCGCTCAAGAAAATGCAAGGCCGTTGGTCTCAGAAATTTCAACAATTCCACATCAATATTCTGGAGACCATCGCAGTCTTCTTGTCCCTCAAGAAGTTACACTTGAAGGAGAACATTCATATCCATTAGTCCTTAACAGCAAGGTGATAGTCCATTGCATCAACAGACAAGGGTCGAGGTCTCCCCCAAATAAACCACGTAATGATAGCCATCTGTACGTTGGCTCAGAAGAAAGGTTGGCACCTGTCAGCATCCCACCTTCGGGGAGTAAGAAATTTGATGGCGGATTCCCTCTCTCGGACAAAACCTCTTGAGACGGAGTGGTCTCTTAATGAAAAATCATTCTGTTTCATGCAGGATCAAGTCCCTGGACTTCAAGTAGATCTGTTTGCGACGAGTTGCAACAAGAAACTTCCCTGCTATGTAGCACCAAACGTGGATCAAGCAGCAGTGGGAATGGACGCGATGTCCCTGGATTGGAATCGTTGGACGAAGATTTACCTGTTCCCATCGTACAACCTCCTCATGAAGGTTCTGGACAAGCTTCGATCTTTCAAAGGGACGGCGGCTCTGGTGGCTCCTCTGTGGCCAAAGAGCAACTGGTTTCCCATGGTCACGGAATTGAACCCCAAGTTGGTGCCGTTGCCCAATTCGATTCTGTCCCAGGAGGTATAGTGTGAGATTGTCTATGCTTCATCATGGAGAACGAACAACCTTCATCTCGTGATTTTTTCGCCCTAGCCCTGGAAAAGAAGTTCCAAATTCAACGTGATAATTTGGAATTTGCGGAAAACTATAAGTCGTCTACCACCATAACTGAGTATGAAGCGTCATGGAAGAAATGGGTCAATATACGTCAAAGACAAGAATCCAGGGTCAATTACTATGGATTTTTGTTTAGGTTTCCTGATTGATTTGCACGCTCAAGGTCTAGCCTACTCCACGAGTTTGTCGTACAAATCGACCCTCACTAGATCTATACTATACGCCTTTGATGTTGACTTTAACTTGGATCAACAAAATTCCGAAGGTTTGTGCAAGGCTACGGCCGTCGGCTCCTCCGAAGCCTGTCTCTTAGTCTTTGGACAAAGTTTTGCAATTCGCTTCTGACATAGACAATCAAACGGCTTCTATTCGTGATCTCACTCGGAAAGTCATCTTTTTAGTTGCGATGGCTTCTGGTGCTCGTGTTAGTGAAATTGTGGCGCTTTCTAGAGACGAGGGCCACATTGAATTTGTGGATAATGAAATTAATTTATACCCTGATCCTGCTTTTCTATCTAAGAATGAATTTTCCTTTAAACGTTGGGGTCCATGGAAAATAGTTCCCCTACCAGGTGATCCCTCCCGTGTCCAGTGCAGTGTTTAAAAGTGTATTTACTAAGAACAGTGCAGTTTCAGGGTGGTCAATTGTTTAAGGGGGAAACAGTGGGGTCTGATTTGTCTCTGAAACAGTTAAGAGCAAAAATTACTTACTTTATACGAAGAGCGGACCCAGCTAGTATGCCATCGGGTCACGACCCTAGGAAAGTGGCTTCCTCCTTGAACTTTTTCCAGTATATGTCCTTTGAGGGACTGCAGGCATATACTGGTTGTAAGTCTACTAGGGTTTTCTTCAGGCATATACTGGTTGGAAGTCTACTAGGGTTTTCTTCAGGCATTACCTGAAACAATTGGAGGAGATATACCATTTTGTGGTGGCTGCGGGAAGTGTTATCAAACCCGCTGAATTGACGTAGCCCACTGTGCATCCTAGGGAACTCCTCCAGCTTGTTATTAGCAATGAGTAAACAGTTGGTTTTTGCTTTAGGGAACAAAGAAAAAATGCAATTAATCATTTACTTTTCAGGTTCACGTGTCTCTCCGACCCGATGTTGGTTCCTTCAGTGCTACAGCCTAACTGTCTAAATGTTGGTTAAGCTATATCCCATTTTGTTGGGGTGATTACCTTTTTGTACATGTGTGATCATGTATCTATTGATCAGGTTTATCTTGTCCTAAGTTCCCTACGGTTCCTTATGTCATTTATTTGTCCCCTAATGTTACCTTATGTCTGGGTATGGATGGGATGTATTTACTTTTTTCATAAAAATTTTCCACATGATGATAATGATGATTGCTTGTTAACCTTTGCACTGATTCTTGTGAATAAAAGTCTGTAAATTGTTACATGCCTTTTATTTTATGCCCTGTTATTATGCTTATAATTACCTTAGCGGCAATAGATTTAGTGTGCTTCCTTATTATTATCCTTCCTGAACATAAATGGATTTATTTCTCCTGGCGGGTATTTGTTCCATACGTCCTACCTACGAAGCCTCCTTCAGTTTTGGGTTCCTTAGGGTTCCCGACACTAAACTCAGGTGATTTTCCAATTGCAGAGGGCAGTCCTTTGGTCCTAATTGCCTCCTTGTCGGACCATCTTACTTGTCAATACTGCCTCCGAACTGTTCTGGGAATTATAGTTGAGAGTGATACCTATGCCTTGACGGAGTAATCCTGTAAGTGCATTTCGGTATTGGGCTCTCTCTTTTTGAGGCTTCCTACCGAGCCATATGTAATTCTCTGGTACACTTCCATCAGGACGACATCTCTGGTACACTTCCAACAAGACGACATGGCTTGAGCTCAAGAAATGGATTTTGACGTAGGAAAAATCTCTTTTTGGGCGAAATAGCCATGCCGTCCTGATGGCCCAACCGGTACGTTGCCCTCCCCGATTCCTTGTAGGATGCCCCTTTTCACAGTAGTTATGCCGCTATGTGGAATGGCATCATCAGTGATGTATGGTGGTACCACAAGGGGAGAGGATATGTAACGGCTCCTCACCTATCCTTCCCCCTAGTTTCCTAGACTGGGTTAAGTCTGTTAGGGGTGCAGATATCTATGGTTATCTACGGATACGTCCCTGATTATACATATCTTAGGATAGTCGTTTCGGGGGTTAGAACCCTGTGATACCTGACGGTAATTCTCATGTAATATCACTCGCAGAAATATTATACACTAGGAAGCTGCCGGAAAGACCTTCCACCAGGATGACATGGCTATCTCGCCCAAAAATAGATTTGTTCCAACACAGATACAAACCTTCGCTATTTATTAGGGTATTACTTTCGGCAATGCTGAAAACCAGCCAAGACAATTTTAGTGAGGGATAATTACCCCATCCGCTAGTTAGCGGGAGGGGGTTGGGGTAGACTAGCTACCCCGCTCACTTACACCTGTCGGTTGAGTAACCACTTTTACTTTTGGCTCGGTAGAGTGTAGGCGTGCCGTCTCTCTCTCCCGTTAACAAACTGCCTTGACTTTATTACTTTTCCTTTTTCTTTTGTGTGTGTTGGTGTGTGTATGGTCATTGTCCCGCTATGCGGACATGTCCTGGGATTGAGGGCCGCCGCTGCGGCACCTTCATGTCATCCTTGGAGACAGACCCACATCCTTTATGCCCGGCTTGCCGGGGAACTCAGTGTTCGCGGGACAACACCTGTTCCGAGTGTAGGGAGTGGCCAGCCTCCCAGTGGGAGAGGTTTGCGCGTAAGAAGAAGTCTAAATGCGAATCTTCGCTTTCGGGGTCTTCCTCGAAATCGAAGAAATCGCGGGCTTCTGCTTCCTCTACAGTATCCCCAAATCTCTCCCCGAAGCTAATCCTCGACCAGGCGCTTCCGGAGTACGGTCGAGCAGTAGCGCAGGGCTTGTGACTCCAGGTCAACCCTGGGGGATAGACGAGGATGACGACTCGACTAGTGAGTCGGCTCCTTCTCTTCCCCTAGGGAGCGCCTGTTCCTTGCCAGACCTTGGGTCTGATTCCAACGCCGAGGAGTTAGCTAACCCACCAGGGGCGGTGGCAGGGCTCTCTCCAAGGCAGGCTTTCCCCTCGGGGGAACACATCTCTCGTTCGTGAGAGAAGGTTGCCTCTGTGCATCGGCAATCTCCTTACGCTTTAGGTTCTCCTCCTTGGGCGGAAAGAGAACCTTGTTATAAGTGTAGTTCTCCTTCGGGCGAACTTTCCTCCCCTGCGGAGGATTTATGTGTCAATCTGAATCAGTCTCCCCCTCAGGTGGAGTCTGTTGTACGTTCCTCTCCGGAGGTTTGTAGAGTGGAGGGGTGGGTAACCCCTCTCCACCCCGGGCATTCTCCTCCTCAGGCTGTGAGGAGACATCTTTTTGAACCTGCTGGTTCACCTCACGTTAACCCTTCGGGGTCTCGTGACGATCACCCTTCGGGCTGGCGTGATCGTGAGTCTTCGGGCTCTAGTCATGTTGATCCCCCGGGGTTTTTCATGACAGCAGGAGTCCTTCGGGTCTCCATCGCGCTGAACCTTCGGGCTTTCACGACTTGAAACCTTTGGGTTTCTGTTACGCTGAACCCTCGGGCTCTCGTAACGACAGTAACGTTGAACCTCCGGGTTCTCGTACCGTCAGTCACGCCGATCCTTTGGGATCTCATGACAGAGCAACCTCAATTCCTCGTTACGCTGATCCTTTGGGGTCTCGTAATCTGAGTTACGCTGAACCCTTGGGCTCTCGTAACTCTAGTCGCGCTAACACTTCGGTGTTTCGTGACAGAGAAACTCCGGTGTCTCGTTGCGTTGCTCCTTCGATTTCGCGCAACACAGTTCACGCTGAACTTTCAGGTTCTCGTGACCAGAGTCATTCTTATTATGACAAGAGTTTTTAAACTCTCGTTGTGTTGATCGTCCGCGCTCACACAACACAAGCTATCATGAACCTTCGGGTGAGCGTAGCAGTGAGTTCTCTCAACAACCTGAGAGCTCTCGCGCGCACGACCAAGTTGGCGCACGGCCTGATTGGCTCGCACGGCCTGATTGGCGCGCACGGCCTGATTGGCGCGCACGGCCTGATTGGCGCGCACGACCAAGTTGGCGCGCACGTCCAAGTTGGCGCGCACGGCCAAGTTGGCGCGCACGGCCAAGTTGGCGCGCACGGCCAAGTTGGCGCGCACGGCCAAGTTGGCGCGCACGGCCAAGTTGGCGCGCACGGCCAAGTTAGCGTGCACGACCGCCCTCGCGCGCGCAAACAAAATGGCGATTATGGCGCGCAGGTTCATCCTATGGCGCGCTGTATGCACAAACAGCCTATTGCTCGCCATGCGCGCGAATAACACACTGCGCGCCATGTGCGCGAGCAACCTTATGCGCGGCAGGTGCGCGAACACCTTATGCGCTCTAAGAGCGCGAAAAAGGTGCGCGCAATCGGGAGAGGCGCGCGCGAGCTCCCTTCCACCTACCAACAGTTCGGCGCAAGAGCGCACGACCATCTTGGCGCTCACAATCGGTCTCTCGAGCCCCTTGGGCCTCAACTTAGACAACGGTCGCCTGTGCGACCGAGCCCAGGTCCTATCCTTAGGGTAGGCCTGTGCCTATCTTGCCTGTAGGAAAGCCTCCATAAGACAAGAGGGTTAGGGAACCTGCCCAGGTTCCTAAACCCAGGGAGCAGTCCTTTCCTAAGGACCTTCCCCCTAGCTCCACAGGAGCCCGTGGCTTAGCAACTTATTTAATGTAATGCGCCAAGCCATGAAGGGAGTCGTTCCCCGCTCCCAGTCCTTAGGTGATACACCTAGGATTCCCTTGTTGCCTCCTCTCTTCCCGGGGTCCTCTCCTCCCTCCGATCCTAGGAGGAGGTCGGAAGTTCTCGCACAGGCAAGGGGAGACTATCATCCCCTCGCCAAAGACCTCTGGAGGAGATTAGGCCTGAACCTCAAGGTAGCCCCCCCCCCAGTTCAAGACGCCACAGGCCAGGCCAAAGTGGGAAAGGAAAAGGATTCGTCCTTCAGCCCCCAAGAAGGATAGGGTTACTTACTATGGAGACTCCTTCTCTTCTTTACCAGTTGAGATAGTGTCTAATGAGGCACAACCTGCGACCGGACGGGATTCACGCCGTACGGCAATGGACTTACATTCCACCCATAAGCCGATGGAATCCTCTAGGCCCTTGGGGACAGAGGATCTCCGGCCTTGTAGGAGGGTACCGAAGGATTTGTTCACCATCCTCAAATCCTCAGCCAGGCTTCCTTCCTCACTGCCTCCCAGGCAACTGGCAGGAAGCACCTCTCCGGTAGTCTCTCTATCCCCAGTCTATTCAGTTGACGACTTCGACCCACGCCGGGCTCCTATGGATGAGAGCTTGGATGTGGAAGGGCAGAGCGATCTCGAGGACGACGCTCTGCCAGCAGCCGCTAGCCCTAAGATTACAGAGGATGAGAGGAAGGAGTCGGAACACGCCTTCTGGCAGGTCCTAGCCTGCATCCGTTCCATCAATGGACTTCCAGATCAATCAGCAGCCCCTCTAGATGGAAAAGAAACGGTCCTTGACCAGTTCTATGGCACTCAGAAACATCATAGGACCAGTGCAGCTTTGCCCTGATCAAAGGGGTTGAAGTGTGCCAATCAGAAGGCTGTGTCCCAGGCAACTGGTTCCACCTCTTCTCTCCGCTCCAACTCGTCCTCCAAGCTCTTACCTCCTCCGTATGTGTTTCAGAAGAGGTACTACGAGATCCTCGGAGAATCTCTTCCAACGCTGCCTCTCGACCCCTCTATAGAGGCACTCTCGAAGGCCTCCCCCTTCGAGAAACTTATGGGACTTCCTGTATCCTTTTCGGCCTCTGAAATCCTAAACCTGGGAAAGGTGGCGAAGTACGCCATGCAGGCTACTTCGTGGCTGGATTTCTGGTTAGGATCCTTAGGACAACTGATGCGGTTTAAAGACCTGTCTCGGGAGTTCTCCAGGAAGTCTTTGGAGACTTTCCTTTTGCCGGCACTCGGGCCATCGAGTTCCTCTCTCATCAAGTAGTGAACCTTTGGGCCAACACTATCCTGAAGAGGAGAGATGCTGTCATAGGCAAGCTCTATAGACGTCTCCCTCAGGCCGAAGTAGCGAGTCTGAGAAATGCTCCTTTCGAGGGCAATTGTTTGTTCCATCCCGAGGATGTCGAGCGGGTGGCAGAGAGGTGGAGGAAGTCCAGTCAGGACTCCCTCATCCAAAATGTCTTAACAGCTAGGCCTTACCCCTCTCAGCCACAGCGGAAAGCACAGCAGAACCCGCAGCCGAAAAGGGCTAGAGACCCAAAACAGCAGGGTAAAAAGGGTGCAAAGCAGGCCTTTCACAGCAAAAAGTCCTTCCATGGAGGAAAGGGTAAGAAGGGATCTGGCCGAGGCTGGTCCCAATAAGACAGGTAATCCTTCCATTTGTCCACCTGTGGGGGGATGCCTGCAAAGCCGCTGGCAGAGGTGGCTTTACCACGGGGCCGAACCCTGGACGGTCGAGGTGATTCGTTCAGGGTATCGTATCCCGGTCACGCTCTCTCTCCCTCCACTGACTCGAGTGCCGATTCCATTGAACTCCTGTGCGAAGGGATCCGCACAGGAGTTTGCCCTCAGGGCAGAAGTCTAGTCCATGTTGGAGAAGGATGCTCTCCAGGAGGTCCTCGATGGGTCCCCAGGCTTCTACAGTCGACTCTTTCTTGTGAAAAAGGCGTCTGGAGGCTGGAGACCAGTCATCGACCTCTCAGCCCTGAACAGGTTTGTCGAATAGACACCTTTCAGGATGGAGACGGCCGACACAGTCAGACAAGCGATAAGACCCCAGGACCTCATGTGCACTCTAGATCTGAAGGACGCATACTTCCAGATCCCAATGCACCCGTTTTCCAGGAAGTATCAGAGATTCGTGTTCAATCGGAAGCATTACCAGTTAAGGGTACTGTGTTTCGGTCTTTCCACAGCACCCCAGGTATTCACAAGAGTTTTCGCCCTAGTATCATCTTGGGCTCACAGAGTCGGCATCCGTCTCCTAAGATACTTGGACGACTGGCTGATTCTGGCAGACTCGGAGGCGTCCCTTCTCCGCCACCGAGATGAGCTTCTAAGGTTCTACCAGGATCTGGGGATCGTGGTAAACCTTGAGAAGTCTCAACTGCTCCCCTCTCAAGAACTGGTATACCTAGGCATGCGATTAGACACCCTAAGGCACAAAGCGTTTCCATCAGACGAAAGGATCCAGAGACCGAGGGAGATAGCACAGGTCTTCCTCAGTCGGGAAGAGCTCCCGGCGCAGTATTGGCTTCGCCTTCTCGGTCACCTCTCTTCCCTGACCCGACTGGTCCCCAACAGTCTCCTCAGGATGAGATCCCTCCAGTGGCTACTAAAATCCCAGTGGAACCAGCACTCCGATTCCCGGGATCACCTAGTCCGCATAGGGCTAGAGGAACAGTCGGACCTCAGGTGGTGGCTGGCGGAGCCGAACCTCTGCAAAGGGGTCGATCTTCTCATCTCTCCCCCGGAATTGATGCTGTTTTCGGATGCATCAAAAGAAGGGTGGGGGGCTCACGTGCTGCACCATTACATCTCCGGCCAATGGTCCGAATCAGAAAGGTACCAGCACATAAATCTCTTAGAGATGAGGGCAGCCTTTCTGGCCCTCAAAGAGTTCCACCAGGTCCTGGCGGGGTACTCCATGGTGCTGATGAGTGACAACACCACGGTAGTAGCTTATCTAAGCAAACAGGGCGGTACCTTTTCGCAGCAGCTATGCCATCTTGCAGTAGAGATACTCAGATGGGCAGAAGACAACTCGGTGACCCTATTAGCTCGCTTCATTTCGGGCAAGCGGAATGTGCTAGCAGACAAGCTGAGCAGAGCGAGTGGTCTTTGAATCCTCTGATAGCCAACAAAGTCCTGACTTTGTGGGGTCCCCCGACTGTGGATCTGTTCGCAACGGCCCTGAATTTCAGGCTCCCGTTGTACTGCTCCCCAAGCTCTTTGGCAAGATGCTTTTCAAAAACGGTGGATAAACCTGGACGTTTACGCCTTTCCCCCGTTCTGTCTGATGAGAGAAGTCCTCAACCAGGTACGAGCAAGCAACAATTTGCAAATGACCCTCATAGCTCCACTATGGCATCACGCAGAATGGTTCCAGGACCTTCTGCATCTTCTCACGGAGATCCCGAGGGAGCCTCGCTTCGACTTCACACCTGGAGACTATCCAGCACCTCTTCACACAGAGAGTCTTTTCTCAACCGGTTGCGAAAAGAATGGCTGGACACCTCAGGAGATCCACAGAGGCAGTCTACCAGGCGAAATGGTCAGTTTTCTGTGGTTGGTGTCATGGAAGGGGTATCTCTCCCCTCGATGCCTCTGTTCCAACTATAGCAGAGTTTCTTGTATACCTTCGGGAAGAAAAGCTTCTCTTGGTCTCGGCAGTCAAAGGCTACCGCTCAGCCTTGAGTCTTGCCTATAGACTGAAAGGAGCCGATATTTCCTCCTCGTTGGAACTTTCTTTGCTCATACGCAGTTACGAGCTTACTTGCCCCCAGGCAGAGCTAAGACCTCCCCCTTGGAACGTGGTTCGGGTCCTCAGGTCTCTGAAGGGCTTCCCCTATGAACCACTACGCCAGGCCTCAGATCGCCACCTCACGTGGAAGACGGTGTTCCTGCTCGCTTTGGCTTCGGCCAAGAGAGTCAGCGAACTTCATGGTCTATCTGCTGATGTCTCCCACTCTAGGAGATGGGGGGAAGTAATCCTCAACTTCGTCCCTGAGTTTGTAGCTAAGACTCAAAATCCGGGTGTGCCGGACTCCAGGTTCGGCCCATTTCGGATAGAGTGTCTTTGTTCTGTAACCGAAGATCCAGACCAACTGTTACTATGTCCAGTGAGGAGTCTGAGGTGTTACTTAAAAAGAACAGCAAAAGCTCGCCCCTGTGTACGAGCACTTTTTGTCAGCACAGGGAAGGTCAAGAGGAGGGTCACGAGGAATACTATTTCCTCCAATACTATTTCCTCCTGGATAAGGAAAGTAATTGAATACGCTCTATATCCAGATCCTCCTCTGTCCAACCGACCCAGAGCTCATGACGTCAGAGGCATTGCAATGTCTCTGGCGTTCAAGAAAAAATTTTCTGTGGCACAGGTATTGCAAGCAGGCGTGTGGAAGCGTCAGACGACCTTCATAGCCCACTACCTGAAAGACGTAACCCACAGGAGCATGGAAACCTTCTCCGTTGGTCCTGTGGTGGACGCACAAAAAGTGATCTAATGCCTCAGGCTCCTTGACGGACAAGTAGCAGAGGGTTGAGGACTGAGGTTACCCGGGTTAGTCTAGGGTGAATGAAAAGAATGTCTGGCTCACTTCTTTCTTTCTCCTTCTCCCCCCCTGGGGAAATAGCTCCCCAAGACTGAAGCATAGCTGACCTCACCCCTCTGCAGGTAAGAATCATTTCCCTTGTGCATCCTGGGTATGAATGAATACTTTGTTACGTCACCAATACCTCTTGAGGGAGGGTATTGGATATGTCTTGGAATCCTCGAGTTTCTACGTGAAGACATGCCACGAGTCTCTCTCACACAGGCTTCTGCAGGCTGCTATCAGTGAGTTACCTTGTAACTACTTTGATTTTAGCGAGGGTAGGGTTCCCCACTATCGATCACAGATCGAAATAGAGAGGACCCCGGGTCATGACCAAGGCCAGTTGGTAAGGACTTCCTCCCTCCTAAGAGTAAGTCACCCTAATAAATAGCGGTTTGTATCTGTCTGAACAAATAACATATTTGGAAATATTTTGTATTTTTCCTAACATACAAACCTGAAGCTATTCATACAAATTGGCCCGCCACCCTGTCCCCCTAGAAGTCCTGCCAGCAAGCAAAAGTGGTTACTCAACCGACAGGTGTGAGTGAGCGGGGTAGCTAGTCTACCCCAACCCCCTCCCGCTAACTAGCGGATGGGGTAATTATCCCTCACTGAAATTGTCTTGGCTGGTTTTCAGGGTTGCCGAAAGTAATACCCTAATAAATAGCTTCAGGTTTGTATGTTAGGAAAAATACA
Organism: Palaemon carinicauda; assembly: GCF_036898095.1. Lineage (NCBI taxonomy): Eukaryota > Metazoa > Arthropoda > Malacostraca > Decapoda > Palaemonidae > Palaemon > Palaemon carinicauda. Next base: position 23,647,647 of record NC_090745.1, read on the forward strand.
AATTATCTCCAAATTTGTTATTTTCCCTACGTCAAAATCCGTTTCTTTTCTTTTCTTAAATATAAGGCACACACTATTAACGTGATACATGAGTTTCTATTTTAGTTTATCATTGTTAATACGAAATCGTTCATCATCAATTCTACTGCTTGAGGTCATGGTCTCTTTCTTAAAAAGGTATAATATAATGGTTAGCTTCTAGCATTTAAAAGCTTAATCTGCTTTTTGGGATAAGCTGAATAGTTACCTCCTTCAGAGGAAAAGATGTCCACAGTATTTTGAGTTTGACACGAAGTATTCTGAAAAAAACCCTGGTCCGACGGCCAGTTAACTTTTGTACGGGTTTAGGTGTGCAGTTAGGGTTAACAGACTTGCCTCCTCCATCATAAGGGTCAATACTAACAATATTCTCAGTTTTTATTCCAGCTGTGATCAGTTTGTGGAATAATCTTCCTAATCAGGCAGTTGAATTGGCAAAATTTCAAAAGTTCAATAAATTTTAAACTACCAGTGAATGTTATGTAAATCAGTGACATGATTCTCACTTTGTTTATATACTGTATTGTATGACATTATTTTAATGTTACTGATCTTAAGATATTTTATTTCTTACTGTTACTTTTCATATATAGTTTATTTATTTCCTTTCCTCACTATAGGCTATTATCCCTGTTGGAGTCCTTGGGCTTGTAGCATCCTGCTTTCCCAGCTAAGGTTGTATATTAGCTAGTAATAATGATGATAATAATAACAATGTGTTTATGAATTGGATTTACAAATTTGGGCTAAATAGTCTGTTGCTGTGGGTGTCATTCAGCACCCCTTAGATTAAGATAGTTATACAGTTGAAAAATTAGAAGATGGCGTACAGTATGACTGTTGTTTTGAATTTCATGAGAAATGAATATAAGCATTCAGAACACCACTGGCCTCTAGATCTCTGAATGATGCATTTCTAATAGCTTTCATATCTGAACAATGAATATTTTATGCTACCTATTCATAGAAGAGCTTTCCTTATAGAGTACCCCACATTCTTTTGAATTTAACCTATTCATTTTAGCTTCATTAGTGCTACCGTGACTAGAGATGAAATAAGGAGAATTTTACTTGATCATAAATTTCTATTCACAGTATATGCAACAATGTAATAAACTTATTTTCATAGTACTGTTCCCAATAATCTACATATTACGAATTGATTTAAAATAGGAGATGAAATGAAGAGCTATATTTTTATTTTACCATATATTACCACAGCTTGCATGTACAAAAGACTGGATGTGGTATGTATATTATTAAAAAGGATCTGTTACTGTTATAAATAGCATAATCTACACAATACTATTTACATTTTCTTGATTTTATTAATATTGATCTTCTGTATCAAGAGAAGACCTTCAATAGTTTGCCATCACTTGCTTATAAAAAAAAAAATATTTTTCTAAATATTTGTTTAAAAGTCTAACATTGAAATAATAACACACTGAAAATAAAACTAACAAAATGGCTATTCCACTAGTGACTAGGATTTCCAAGTTTTATCTAAAGAGTGCAAGCCTGCAGAAATATAAATCATTAGGGGAAAATCCTAAATCAGTTTACAGCCATATTTTTTTTCTTTACATAGAGCCAAGATGTATCCAGATGTATAATATATTATATGATTTATGTATTATAAGTTTCTGTCAAACTAGCTGTCTATTTCATCTGGCACATCAAAGGCCCCACAAACAGATAAGTTGTTTGAGATACACAATAACACCAAACACATTATTATGCTGCTGTACATAGAGCTATATGACCAGTAATTAATGGACTATCTTACAAGAAGTTTCGAGTTTGCAAGCTGCCAACAAGTATTATTTTATGCATTGTGCAAACAAAATCAATTATCCAAACAAGGCAAAATATATAATATTGCTATAATATGAGTTTGGCTTCAAAGTGGGAAGTAGAAGGAACAGCAATACTGTATATAAAATACATCGGGTGTGATTAGAAGAATTAAGGGTGCATTGGAAAATTAAAGAATATGGAATTTTGAATGAGTCAAGTTAGGATAATTGTAAAAAAACCTTCAGTATTTTATTAGTTTTGAAATAAAATTGGTTGTTTACCTTTTTAGAACTGATTTAGAATTTAAACTATATTCCTCCACTCTGAAACCTTACTCTTTTCTTTATTTTCTTATGGGCGAGGGGCTTCAACCACAATTAAAGAAGGAACCATTGGTATTGGATACAAGAAGAAAACCATTTTTATGAAGTTTAAAAATATCACATTAAAGCTTTAATGCATTTTAGCAAATATATTAACTTGTTAAACTGGTGTTGATGACAAAGCAATGGCAAGCAATGTGCGGTTTCAACAGCATGGCCATCAAAAATAGTTCATTTTTTCTAGATCTTGAACATAGTTTGGATGAAACTTTTTTAAAACCTTAAAGATATTAGTTTATGACTTGATATATCAACAGAAGTGCACTGTCTTTTTGATTCAGGAAACACATTTGTATACTGCAATAAATTTCATTCCATGTTCATATGGTTAGTTTACTTTGTTGCTCAAGCACTCTCAATATCACTTTACAATAACTACTACTCAAAGTTATAGAAGTGCTTAACAACACAAACGTATCAAATCAATAGGGAGAAAGATTTCACCACATTTGAGCTCTGGTAGCAATTTTGTGTATTTGAAAATACATGTTGCTGATTGTATTTCAGTTAAATGCATTTTTATTTGTAAATAAAAGATACGTATAAGATTTGCATAGACCATATACAATAATTATATGTAAAATGTTTGGAGGTAAATTTTGTTCACTTTTGGCCTTTTCCTGTTCCAAACATTTTTTTTTCTCACAAAATAAGGATAAATTAGTGCTTCACAAAAGAAGTCTCTAATTCTTTAAAATATATTTCCAAGTCATTTAAATTAATATAAAATTGTCTCAATAGTATGGAACATTTAAAATCTCTTATATACACTAATATCATCATTCACTCCACAGTTTATTTTCAGATAACAGAAGTCACTGCCCCTTCAAATGCTAAACTTGTTCAAAGATTAGCCAGTTGAGTTTCTTTACCTCCATTCATATTCTGTGGTTGTGCAACTCGGACTGTAACAGGTGAGCCACCCAGCACATTACTACGTTGAGCCAGGTATACTGGCTGAGTGTGACCAGTAGGAGCTGACAAACGTGGATACAGTCCATGCATCATTCCAGGTGGCGGTGGTGGTTGGTAAGGAGCCGAATATGCAGGTGAATGTGGTGGTGGTGGCCCTGGAGGTGGATATGGAGGTCCCGGATGATATGGACGTGGCATGTGCGGTGGATGGGTGTTAGATGAGAGGTTGGTGGAACCAGTATTATTAGAGGGGCCGGTGCTGGAGTGTTGTGATCCGGAATGACCAGATACACTTCCACTCAGGGTCCCCACCAGCCCCCCATTATCTAAACCCTGCCAGGACCTCAATCTACCATGAATTTCTCTGTAAAATAAATAAAATTAATGTGTTTTGAGTTCCAGGTAGGTTACTATAAACTTAATCTTGAAATAAACATTAATCATATATCCATACAAAAAGTATTTAAGATGGTATTGATTACTGGTACCAGACCCACTTTGTGAGAGAGGAATTGGCCTATGTGATCCCTTTTTTTTCCATTCATTAATTTTCCTTTATAAAAAATAAATACTATATATAAGTGAGCTTACTAATGATGTAATAAATTAATAACCTAGTATATACTAATGACTTAATACTCTTCAGGGTATGTTGATGTTCGAATGGCATATCAAGATGCAGAATTCATTAATTGCAACAATCGTATCATAGCAATTGTACAACTTCTCTGACGCATTGATTTTCTACACCTCAGAGCAAAGATGTATTTCTCAGACCAGGTAAGTTGCTCCATTCCCTTTTAGCTTTGTTGCATTTTATATTGTTTTAGATACATAAACCTTGTAAGAAATTTTACATTGATAATGACTACTCATTGGCAGGAAATAAGGTACTATTGACATAAAGGAGCTTTGGTTTAGGATTACAATTTCAAGACATTAATTCTTCGCCAAAATTAGGAATGCTTGAAACGAGTATCATAATATTTTGGGTCAATTCCATTCATAATGAAGTTTGTTGCAGAACAAATAGCAAAGCTTGTAATATTAATATCAAAGTACACATTGTGAAACTGGTGTAAGATAGGAACTGTTAAGTTATTTCCAATTATTCCAAATAGTTTTATTAATCAGTAGAACTGTTCATTTTCTACTAATAACTTTGTTTGTGCTTAACTTATTTAAACAGGCTCATGTATATGATCAATTTACTTAAGATAAAAACCTAAATGCCATTCCAATATTTATACAAAACTATATATACTGTCTTTCAGGAGGCATGGGAAAAACCTCAGTTTACTCCCAGAGGCAAGGGAGAGGAATTAAAGAGGACCAGCAGTAGACTCCAAACAGTACAAAAGTACAGCAGATAGCTCACAGAAGAACAGCAGTGGACTCAAAGCTTTACAGAATAGTAAGTGATACAAAGGCATAGAGAAACAAGAGTTGACTTGCAGTGGTACTGAAGATTTATTAGTGATCTTTAACTGTAACGTAAGAATAAGTCGGAATAAGATCAGTAAAATAAAAGAGCAGCTAACTGAACTGCACACATAAATTATTTAGAAATTTTTCTAAAAGTTCCATTTGTTGTTAAAATGCAGAACAGTATTGCTATCAATGGGCATGGAAGAACAAAAGTTGACTCCAAGACACGGAAAACAGAGGTTTGGCTTGGAGGACAAGAAAATTTATTGCCTCTCGTTGTTTCATGACAGTAATTGTCTCACTGACATAACAAGAAGTGACTTTAAGCGGCCACAAGACCAGTATCATAATGTTGAGCTGCCCCAAAATGCAGACTATTTTCCAAGAAGCCCATAATAATATACTTATAGTTAATCCTGAGTACTCGGTATCATGGAAAAACAGACGAGCAGCAACCAACCTAGCACGTAACAGATGACACTCTCAAAGACACAGAAGAATTTTGGTAACTCGGAGTGGCAGTTGATTCCACAAAGCAAGAATGAAAAATAGTAGACTTTCACAGACAAAAAAAAAATATCCATAACCTTGATAAAGAGAAAGAACATTAATGGGCATGGTAGAAAGAATTTGGATTCATTGCCACACAAGAACAGGCTTTACTTTAGTGAGACTCAAAATATTTTTTTCAGAAGAAAAACAGAAACCCCAAGGGGTTAGGTACAGAAGAAGGGCAGAAGTCTTTCGATAGGCACAGAAAAATAGTAATTGGTTCCACAAAGAGGTATGGAATAGGAGAAATTGCTTTCCACCGACCCAGAGTACACTCCTAGCGTGTCACTTGGAGTGCAGCAGCAGCAGATAAATTTCCTAAAGCCACAGAAGAATGAAGATAATTCGGAGGCATGTAAGACTAGCAAGTTGTTCCACAAAGCACCAGATAACAAGAGGAGAGAGAGTAAACAGCAGTTGACTTACACCAGCAAAGAAGAATATCACCTATCTTATTAAGGAGTGTTGGGAAGAATATCACTTATCTTATTAAGGAGTGTTGGAATTTTATGAGTGCCACAGGAGAACAGTTGTTTGCCTTAGTGAATGAAGCACAAAGATGCTGTGGTTATGTTTCTGAAAAGGCATGGAAGAACAGCAAAGAATAACATAGGAATAAGAGCATGGACAACAACAGATACTTCAAGAGGTACAGAAGATCATGACTTGTTCCGGGTGCCACGGAAGAAAAGCAGTTGCATCTCCTGGGGCAAAGAAGATCAGCAGTTAACTCCAAACCAAAGGTACTAATTAACAACAAATAACTCCCTAGGCAATGTAGGAGGTGTGTCTGTTGTCTCCTAGTGGCATGAATGAGCAACATCAAGAATTAATAGTAGATGACTCTACAACCAGCAAGGAACAGCAGGAATCTACTCTCCCCATGACATGGAAGATCAACATCGTAGATTCCTAGAGAAGTCACAGAAAAATACAGACTACACTACTAGACGCAGTCAACTCATCTAGCACTTTACTCTCCTCGAGGCACAGGAGAATAGTAATAGCTTCTGCAAAACTCTACAGAACCTGATATCAAGGGATAGGAGCAAACCTAACAGTGGCCTGGAAGAGCAGATGAATCTCCTAAAGGAATAGCACAAAAACATTGGGCTCTGAGGAGCACAGAAGAATAGTAGTTACCTCTCGAATGCTGTAGAACAATAGTAAGTGAACAGCAGTCAACAACTCCTAAAGGTACAAAAAAACTGTAGTTAATGTGAAGTTGCCTGGATGAACAACAAATAACCCTCCTAGAGATGCAGTTACTGTCACTCGCCAAAGATGGAACAGCAACGCATGACTTCTAGAAGCATAAAAGGACATGATCAAATGAGTGCCAAGGAAGAACATCAGTTTGTTCCACAAACTACAGCAATTTACACAGAGGTATGGAATAGAAATAATTGCCTCACAAAAGAGCCGTAGTTAAAAGTAGAGTACTTGGAGTGGCAAGCATGAATAGCAGTTGACTGCCAACATCTAAGAAGTATGCATTCAATTTAGGCCGTATGGCGAAGAAGACAAGAAGTTCTGCCGCCTTAAAGAACTACTGAATAACAAAATGGCTCCCAGAGCAACAACGATTATCTATCTCCCCTAGTGGCAAGAAAGAACACACCCTGATAAATATGGATTAGCAGCAAAGGCGAAAAATAGCAAGTGCCTCTCTCTACAATGGACATGCACAGTAGATTCCTAGAGGCACAGACCAGCAGTTTGGTATAACAGCATTTGACTCAGGCACAGAAGAGCAGCAGTAAACTTCCAAGCCATAAAGAGAGAGAATAGTAATTGGTTCCATGAAGCTTCAGGGTTGAGGCTACAACAGTAGATCCTCATTGACACTGGGTAGCAAGAATTGCTTCCTGGAGTAGCATAAAATGGCACTTGTTTACTAAACATGGTAGACTAACTAAAGGTACAGGAGAACAGCAATTGACTTTGACTAATTATCGCTAAGCAGTCACCTCGGAGAGTGCCAGCCGAAAGAATAAAAGTCGTCCCTGAGAGTAAACTTAATTATGTTAAGCAGAATTTGCAGTACAGCAAGAGGTCTGGGGAGAGGCCGAAAAGAACACTTGTGGAAGAAAAAATATCGGTGGACTCACAGCGGTATGTTAGTGTTGCCTAGGAGTACCGCAGTATCCAACTCCCCAGTTTGTCTCGTCCAACTTAGTTTACACAAGCAAGTCTTTTTTTCTATTGTCACTGCTCTGTAAGAAGAGGTATGGGTGAGAGATCCACCGATATTCTATCTGGATCCTCTGTCGCTACTTCCAAAAAGTTGGTGTCTCTCTCCACTTTAGAACATGATATTGATCCTGAGTTCACCAGTAATTACTTCCTGAATTACTCAATTGATGGGGAGAGATATACACATACCCCAGCACATTTTCTACTAAAGATCTCACATCATTTGTTCAAACATTACTGTGGCAGCAACTATATATACTCTGCCGATTGGTACATTGTCATTCGCTTGAAAGGTTGTTTATAGAAAGCTATGAGATAATAACTAAGAACCTGAAATTAAATAATAGTTGTTTTCCATTACTCCTAACTTTACACAGTCCAAGCTCTAAAAGGAAGTAAATCCTCAACAAATACAGCCTCATCCTCTTTTTACCTAGTAACTTCCTAAAATTTACCTTCTTCTATTATGGAATAAAACTTTCTGTAGTAAGACTTTTCATCCTCAATGGAACAAATTTATACCACTAAGTAGTAACACCGCTACACCTGATGTTTCTGTCTGAAACAAAACAGGTAATACAACAATCTAAAGTTGATATATATACTTCATTGCTACACAGCATTACCACTATCACATCCATCTCATCTATATTTTATATATATAAAACACTTTCCAATTGCAACTGACTGAATCAAAGCAATTTGAAACTATTCTTCTAGCAAGAACTAACAATGAGGATTTTCACCTGACTGGTGTTTTAGGCTGGTTTTAAAATGCTTTTTACAGTTACTAAGTGAGATTAGCTTGTGGAATTCACAGATTGTTTAACAAGCAGGATTTATATAATCCATGACCAGAAACTATGTAACTTTAATCCCACCGTTTACAGTTTAAAATGCCACAGCAGGATGGTAATTACAACTCCAAACACACCACGAAACATGGAAAGCCAATTCTGACGAGTAAATTTATGGAAGGCTTGTCTCTCCCCTTTGGCATTTGAATAAAACCCCTAAAGGAAAACCATCAATGCAAAAACTTTTTGCCCAGCTAGGAATCACTAAGTTAGTAAAATCTATCTATCTATATACCAAGGCACTTCCCCCAATTTTGGGGGGTAGCCGACACCAACAATGAAACAAAACAAAAAGGGGACCTCTACTCTCTATGTTCCTTCAGCCTAATCAGGGACCCAACCGAGTTCAGCTGGTACTGCTAGGGTGCCACAGCCCAACCTCCCACATTTCCACCACAGATGAAACTTCATAATGCTGACTCCCCTACTGCTGCTACCTCCGCGGTCATCTAAGGCCCCGGAGGAAGCAGCAGGGCCTACTGGAACTGCGTCACAATCGCTCGCCATTCATTCCTATTTCTAGCACGCTCTCTTGCCTCTCTCACATCTATCCTCCTATCACCCAGAGCTTTCTTCACACCATCCATCCACCCAAACCTTGGCCTTCCTCTTGTACTTCTCCCATCAACTCTTGCATTCATCACCTTCTTTAGCAGACAACCATTTTCCATTCTCTCAACATGGCCAAACCACCTCAACACATTCATATCCACTCTAGCCGCTAACTCATTTCTTACACCCGTTCTCTCCCTCACCACTTCGTTCCTAACCCTATCTACTCGAGATACACCAGCCATACTCCTCAGACACTTCATCTCAAACACATTCAATTTCTGTCTCTCCATCACTTTCATTCCCCACGACTCCGATCCATACATCACAGTTGGTACAATAACTTTCTCATATAGAACTCTCTTTACATTCATGCGCAACCCTCTATTTTTTACTACTCCCTTAACTGCCCCCAACACTTTGCAACCTTCATTCACTCTCTGACGTACATCTGCTTCCACTCCACCATTTGCTGCAACAATAGACCCCAAGTACTTAAACTGATCCACCTCCTCAAGTAACTCTCCATTCAACATGACATTCAACCTTGCACCACCTTCCCTTCTCGTACATCTCATAACCTTACTCTTACCCACATTAACTCTCAACTTCCTTCTCTCACACACCCTTCCAAATTCTGTCACTAGTCGGTCAAGCTTCTCTTCTGTGTCTGCTACCAGTACAGTATCATCCGCAAACAACAACTGATTTACCTCCCATTCATGGTCATTCTCGCCTACCAGTTTTAATCCTCGTCCAAGCACTCGAGCATTCACCTCTCTCACCACTCCATCAACATACAAGTTAAACAACCACGGCGACATCACACATCCCTGTCTCAGCCCCACTCTCACCGGAAACCAATCACTCACTTCATTTCCTATTCTAACACATGCTTTACTACCTTTGTATAAACTTTTCACTGCTTGCAACAACCTTCCACCAACTCCATATAACCTCATCACATCCCACATTGCTTCCCTATCAACTCTATCATATGCTTTCTCCAGATCCATAAACGCAACATACACCTCCTTACCTTTTGCTAAATATTTCTCGCATATCTGCCTAACTGTAAAAATCTGATTCATACAACCCCTACCTCTTCTAAAACCACCCTGTACTTCCAAGATTGCATTCTCTGTTTTATCCTTAATCCTATTAATCAGTACTCTACCATACACTTTTCCAACTACACTCAACAAACTAATACCTCTTGAATTACAACACTCATGCACATCTCCCTTACCCTTCCTTATATAGTGGTACAATACATGCACAAACCCAATCTACTGGTACCATTGACAACACAAAACACATATTAAACAATCTCACCAACCATTCAAGTACAGTCACACCCCCTTCCTTCAACATCTCAGCTTTCACACCGTCCATACCAGATGCTTTTCCTACTCTCGTTTCATCTAGTGCTCTCCTCACTTCCTCTATTGTTATCTCTCTCTCATTCTCACCTCCCATCACTGGCACCTCAACACCTGGAACAGCAATTATATCTGCCTCCCTATTATCCTCAACATTCAGCAAACTTTCAAAATATTCCGCCCACCTTTTCCTTGCCTCCACTCCTTTTAACAACCTTCCATTTCCATCTTTCACTGTCTCTTCAATTCTTGCGCCAGCCTTCCTTACTCTCTTCACTTCTTTCCAAAACTTCTTCTTATTCTCTTCATATGACTGACCCAATCCCTGACCCCACCTCAGGTCAGCTGCCCTCTTTGCCTCACGTACCTTGCGCTTTACTTCCACCTTTTTCTCTCTATATTTTTCATACTTCTCTATACTATTACTCTGCAGCCATTCTTCAAAAGCCCTCTTTTTCTCTTCCACTTTCACCTTCACTCCTTCATTCCACCATTCACTGCCCTTCCTCATGCTGCCTCCAACAACCTTCTTGCCACATACATCACTTGCAATCCCAACAAAATTTTCTTTTACTAACTTCCATTCCTCCTCTAAATTACCAGTTTCTCTTACTCTCACCTCATCATATGCCATATGAAACCGGGGGTAAAAAGTAAATATCAGGAAAGGTTGAAAATGGCAAAAGTTAGTAAAATACATCAAATAATATCAAGATGTGCAGAATACTGACCATGCTTGAGAATAATGAATATTTGCCATGAGGCAAGTGATAGTTTCCTTTCTATTCAACTTGCATCCATAAATAGACTAAAGAAAAAGTCAAGGACAGAGAAAGCAAAGAAGCTGGGGAATGAAGACACTACAAAGGCCCCTTAATGCTGCCTCCAAAGCACAGCTCATGTAAAGACCGAACGGCAAACAAGACTTAACAAGTGAATATTGGCCTAATAGATGTTACATGGGTTTCCGTGAAACAACCAAAATGATGCCATTCATAAAACCACGACCATGACATAATTTAGGAAGATATGGAATTCTGATCCCCATCAAATAAAAGCAATAAATGATTGTTTCTACATTACATCATGAATTTAAACATATTCCAGTACTGGAACTACAAACAAGTGTAAAAATCCAAGAAGGATTATTACACAAATGTGTTGAACAGTCTTCCAGTCTCTAACAATAGACACATCTGTGTCAATCAAAGAATCCTACCTCCTAACAGATTATAACTGTGCTCTTACAAATGGTAATTCATCTTGTACTAAAATTACAAACTTCTCAAACCCAGGATAAGTAGGTTAAAAACCACCACCTTAACTGTGTTGAATTTCCTTTGGCCAATGCAAGATAAGGGGTTTTTGATGAAGAGGACAATTGAAACGGTTATTCTTCAATAAAAAAAAAATTCACTCATTTCTATATGTGCAACATAGAGGGTTTGTATCTATGGTTGTAAGAATTACCTGCAATTATCAAGTCATTCAAGAGCTTTTATAGAAGTGATTTTAAAACTTGAAGGAAGATTTATGTCTTGCATTAACTGTTGACCAATTCAATTGATAAAAGTTGCTGTTGACCAAATTCAATAAATAAAAGCTGCTAACAGAATCATCAATATAAAACCTGATTAACTTGTACTTTCAAATTTTAATACAAAACTTAATTGATTGCTCTTCATTACTGTTTTTTTTTTTTTCTACCCTTTGAAATCAGTTTAGAAGACTAAGAACTGCAGGTTTTATAGCACATAAGCAAAAACACACACTGTACAACAAGGATGCACTATTGACGTGTAATTATTTTTTTTCACATAACATTAAAAAATAATAAACTCAAAGATAATTTTACCTAAATGTAGGTCTTCTATTAGGAGTTTCATGCCAGCATTCCACCATAAGAGCATAAATACGAGGAGGGCACTCTTCAGGACACGGCAACAGATGCCGCGATCTAATCATATCAATGACTTCTTGATTGTTGTAGCCATAATAAGGCTGAAAAGGGAAATTCGAGCATGAATACATTATAAAAATGTAATGATCAGAATTACTTCACAACTGCCAGAATAATGGAAATTAAAATGGTTCATTTCAAATATGAGCGTAGTCATTACCTGCAGTCCAAAGCTGAAGATTTCCCATAATACAACACCAAAGCTCCACACATCGGATTCTGTTGTAAATTTCCCATACAAAATGGATTCTGGAGGCATCCATCGAACGGGTAACAAGCTTTTGCTTTGGACTCTGAAAGTTAATATAAAAAATAATTAGAAAATACAAAACATATGACTTGGCACAGAAAACTGATTGACTAATATCACAGTCATGCGTAGTAAACTCCTCTTTGTAAAATGATGCATATTCAAAACCATTTGCTATAAACTTTTAATCAATATAATTTACAAGTAGTAATTTGTTTCCGAGAACAATAAACAAAAATCATACCAACACGCACTTCACGAAATGCAAATGCTCAATCCAGGAAAGTAATTTTTATTTAGTAAAGTACTTCATGGATTACACAAATGTTAGTAGAGCATCTAAAATAAAAGTCTCCCTTGGTGAGAACTTATGAAGGATAGGCAATCCATAATCAGAAATGTAAGAAGGTACAGCAGTTTAATTAGAGCCTTTCCAAGAGAAAACCTCCACAAGAAGACTAGAATTTCTAAAAAGTATTCGAGAACTAGGTAGATCACTCGATTTCACGTAGGCAGCAGAGATTACAAAAATTCTTAACAATACCTTTACTCTGTGAAGAAAGAGAGGAATCGGTAACATTTGGCATTCTTCCAAATTGAATTCTTTATTATCACCGCATTCAAGAAAAATGGTTGCAGTACCATGGGATATGCATTAAACCTCATACCTAAAGAGAACGGCATAACCATTGCATATCCTGCTTGTTAAATTAGTATGGGAAAAATTAAAATGACTATACTTCATAGGTATGCCACATTACTTGCTTTCCAACTTCACCCCTACGCTACCATGATATAGTCATAATACAAAACCATGCCTGTTGATAAAGACAGAGGCGTCCTGATACGTCATATTATTATCATCATCATCATTACAAGCAGCAAATGTAAGCCATATGAAGGTTGAAATTGATCATATATCCTACAAAATAGTATATAGGACATGGTCGCATATCACTCTATTCAGGAAATTTAAAAAAAAAAATCTCCTCCCTAATATTAGCCACTCCTCCTTTCTTCAGTCATCCAAAGAAGTCTTAGGGATTCTAGCCTTTATTTCTCATTATGTAAGAGCTATTTTAGTCTGTTTTTATGTTACCATAGTAGAATCACACCACACACACTGGCCAATGGTAACATTTCTTACTTGAGGCATTACTCAAGCCCCATCCAGACACCCCCAGCTTAGAGACATAGGGATCCTTACATCTCACTTCACCACCAACAGAAATACTTGCGATTCTAGTCTTTATTCATGTGAATAAAGTCTATTTTAGTGTATTTCTATGTCGGCATATATGTTCAAATCACAGACATTACATACATAGTGTTCTTTAATTTTCCGACTCCAACTCCCACCCACAATGTAAGCAAAATGTTTAACAGTAAAGCAAGTTGTTGACACGAGATTTGTTTTTTCTTATTTCATTCCTTTTTTCTCAACTACCATTTCTACAAAATATCATAATCTTCATGTCTTATATACTGTATTTCACTTTAGTACAGTATTGTTCATTGTTTTCACAAGTAAAACTTGGCCTATTGTCATTATTTCCATTTACTGCCATTCTACGCATTAATCGTCATGTTCCTACATGCACGGTCTCTATTTCCAAGCCCTTGAAATACCCAAAACAGGAATGATTCAGTTCACAGTGACAGTCACACACACGATGGAATGACAGAACAAACCTTATGTATAGTGAACTAAATTTATATAAACTCTCTCTCTCTTTTTATAAATTATACAGTATAGAATACTTCTTGTGAAAAAGGAAACAAATGGATATTTCCAATATATTTCTTTATAACGTAAAGTCCATTATTACTGACGAGTAGTTTTTTATCTTTCAACGGCTATTTATTGTGGAATTATTACGGAATAGCATACTATAGTCACTTCAATGAATATAAAGTATTTTTAATAAATTAGAAAAAATATTTCTCGAAATTATTTTACAATTACTTCACAATGAATGGAAAAATTAATTGGAAAAAAATTGTTTTTTCAGAGTGAAATACAATGGAAAATAAAAGCAAACTTCTGAAAAATTTATTCTGTAATCGAAAGTAAAACAAATAAACAAGGAAATGTAGGTTATTATAAAGTGAGCAAGTATATTCGATGGTGACATATCTCTTATATAGCTTGAGTAGCGGATTCGCGGCCTTATAGTAAAGGGGTTAAAAGGTACTTGGAAAACCTTATGAAGCAGCAGATGAAAAGAAAGAAGTACAGTACTGTTTTATGTAAAGAATCCTGTGGCTGCTCCATAATGCTTAGTAAGGGATATGACATTCTAGAGAATCTGGTGGAGAAGTAGTAAACATATGAGAACAAAATCAAGATGAGACTACATCTAAATGACATGTCTTATCAACTGCCCCTGTGGAAGATTGGCATATTTATGGAATTAGCCATTACAGAAGAGGTACAACTAGTGGAAAAACCACTCTTGCACTATGAAACAAAATGCAAGAGAGGCTAGAATAGAGGTCAAGCAGAAGGCTTAAAAGTGGATGCAAATAGGAACCAAAAGGGACACTGCAAAAACACTATAAGCAGTTACACGGATACTGCTACCCAATTAGGAAGTGCAACCTTTTGGGGTCTCATATTTCTATGGGAAATTATTTTGAGCTCATTTGGGCCCTCCTACTATATTACACTACCTAGTACAAGAGGTTTTTAATTCTATCTTCATGAGACTTGTGAAAGTGCCTGTCAAGCAGTTTTCAATAAAATATGATGTGGCTCAAAAGACTGGAAAAAGCCTGAAATGCTAATTCAAAGAGCCATCTACTATTAAATTTTCTGAATATATTCGTGTAGTGGCATGCATGCATCTAGGTACTTGACTTTGCCTTCCTCCCCTTCTCTTCAATTCAGTGAAGCTACTTAAAAGTTAAAAACCTTCCATTCTACTAATATATAATTGTACTGTATTTATATCTAAATGTACAATGTGTACACAGTTAAATAAAAAAGTGCAAAAATAAAGTTAACTAATGTGACACAAATTTTAATAGTAAAAATTTGAAGGCATAATTGGATTTGGCATACTAATTAGGGACAAAACTACAAAACAAAGAGATGAAGAAAAAGAATAAATGTAGAAAAGAATGCATTTTAAAAGAATTCATAGATATGAGGATGCACAGGTTCTCAGTTGATGATATAATAGAAGAACATTGATTTTTGCTGGGCCAATGATTAATGATGCTGATCAAGTTTTTAAGCTGCCCATGGAGGATTATAACTACCTACTGGAAAATTTAAAAATAAAATTAAAAACTACATACAAGGAAAACAATTCACTTTTATACCAGGCAAGGAATACTTAAAATATCACTGATTAGTTACCATGAATTGAGTTGATAGAAACAGGTTGAAGAGGGGAACCAATAAAAAAAAAGTATAAAAAATATGCTAACTGTCAAAAAGGAGAATGAAGAACAATCCTCAGATATTAAGTGAAAATATGGATACCAAAAACTGAGAATCAGAATTGGTAATTAATGGTTGAAAAGCCAAAAATCAATAGATAGTGGCAGTGCTTTTAGAATTTAGAGAGAAAAGAAAGAAAATTAACCTGGAGGATGCTGACATAGTGGGGAAATTAATAAAGAATTTGACATCTTAGAGATTAGAAGGGCTATGATGAAAAATATCAAGAATCCAAAACAGCTTCCCAGCAAAGGAGTGTTGTTTACTGTGTGCCCTGTGCACCTCATTGTCGGCAGTACTAAAAATTCTTTGAGGTGGGCAATAAACCTCTTATGAGAAAATTAGGAAAAATGGAATTATAGCATATCTTTACTAACAAAAAAAGTGATGCACTACGATGTAAGTAGTACAATCATTTGACATTAAAAATTTATGGGAGATGAAGCTGGAGGCAGAGTTAATATAAGCTTAAATTTAACAATTATCAGATCTGTTATGTGAAAGGGAAACTGATTATAGAGGTAATGTTCATAGCAAGGAAAAAAGAGACTTATTTGTGCAGGTCTTGAGAAGTCATCAAAAAATATACCAAGACAAACAATTAGATTGGAATCATGGCCTGCATAAGATTACGAGCTATGAATTCTGCAAACTTAGGCAAAATGGCTGTTAAGACAGAATAAACAATTCAACATAAATACCCAGGAACTTATTAAAAAAAGTTTTTCAACATCTTTGGGCAAAACGTCTTTAGGTTTGCTGAAGGTATTAATGTTCTCTAGTTCGCAATTTCGCTTTTGTAAAGACCTTCGAGCATGTTATGCCCCTCTTACAATCTCCAATGTTCTACAAAAATCACATGATTGTGGTCAGGAAGTTTGTATGATTGGCCTCGATTTAGTGCTGCCTTTGACCATGTTAATCATGAGGCCCTTGTTTTCAAACTCAAAACAGCTGGGAGTGGGCGAGTCTTATCTTAGCATCACTATTGAATTTTTAAGTAATAGATTGCAAAGAGTTGCTGTTGATGGGCACCATAGTGAGTATAGGAATGTGATACTCGATGTTCCTCAAGGTAGTTTTCTTGGCCCATTACTTTTCATACTATATACACATGACATGCGGTTTGGCCGAGAAAACAAGCTTGTTGCATATGCAGATGATGCTATACTGCATTAATTCCATCTCCTGATCTGGGGTTGCTGAATCCCTCAACAGAGACTTATCTAAAATTAGTGCATAGCGCAAATTATGGGGCATGAAGTTGAATCCTAACAAAACTCAAAGTATGATTGTAAGTAGGTAGAGGACAGTGGCTCCTCAACATCTGGAACTCAGTATTGATAACGATTCTTTAACTTTTAAAATTTTAGGTGGGATTCTCGACAGCAAATTTACTTTTGAGAAATGTATTAGGTCTGTATCTTCTTCAATTGCACAAAAAATTGGCTTATTGAGAAAGTCTTGTAAGATTTTCAGTGATCAATCTATTCTGAAGAAGTGTTTTAATTCTTTCATTTTAACTTGTTTTGAGTATTGTTCTCCTGTCTGGTCTTCAACTATAGATTCTCACCTTAATTTATTGGACAGGAGCTTATGGTCTATTAAATTCCTTTATTCCTGATCTATATATTAATCTATGCCACTATCATTCAATTAGCTCATTATCCATGTTGCATAAGATTTTTCATAATTCCGACCATCCTTTACATTCACTTCCTCCCAGACAGTTCCATCCTGTTCTTAATACTAAGTTTGCAGATAATTCTAATAGTCATGCCTTCTCCATCATGAGGCTCAATACTAAACAGTATTCTAAGTTTTATTCTTATTGTGACCAAGTTGTGGAATGATCTTCCTAATTGGGTAGTTGAATCGGTAGAACTTCAAAAGTTTAAACTTGCAGCATATGTTTTTTATGGTGAACAGGCTGACAGAAATATCTTTTTATAGTTTATATACGAAAGATGGGAGATGAGAATGAGAGAGAGATTACAATAGAGGAAGTGAGGAGAGCACTAGATGAAACGAGAGTAGGAAAAGCATCTGGTATGGATGGTGTGAAAGCTGAGATGTTGAAGGAAGGGGGTGTGACTGTAATTGAATGGTTGGTGAGATTGTTTAATGTGTGTTTTGTGTTGTCAATGGTACCAGTAGATTGGGTCTGTGCATGTATTGTACCACTATATAAGGGTAAGGGAGATGTACATGAGTGTTGTAATTCAAGAGGTATTAGTTTGTTGAGTGTAGTTGGAAAAGTGTATGGTAGAGTACTGATTAATAGGATTAAGGATAAAACAGAGAATGCAATCTTGGAAGTACAGGGTGGTTTTAGAAGAGGTAGGGGTTGTATGAATCAGATTTTTACAGTTGGGCAGATATGCGAGAAATATTTAGCAAAAGGTAAGGAGGTGTATGTTGCGTTTATGGATCTGGAGAAAGCATATGATAGAGTTGATAGGGAAGCAATGTGGAATGTGATGAGGTTATATGGAGTTAGTGGAAGGTTGTTGCAAGCAGTGAAAAGTTTCTACAAAGGTAGTAAAGCATGTGTTAGAGTAGGAAATGAAGTGAGCGATTGGTTTCCGGTGAGAGTGGGGCTGAGACAGGGATGTGTGATGTCGCCGTGGTTGTTTAACTTGTATGTTGATGGAGTGGTGAGAGAGGTGAATGCTCGAGTGCTTGGACGAGGATTAAAACTGGTAGACGAGAATGATCATGAATGGGAGGTAAATCAGTTGTTGTTTGCGGATGATACTGTACTGGTAGCAGACACAGAAGAGAAGCTTGACCGACTAGTGACAGAATTTGGAAGGGTGTGTGAGAGAAGGAAGTTGAGAGTTAATGTGGGTAAGAGTAAGGTTATGAGATGTAAGAGAAGGGAAGGTGGTGCAAGGTTGAATGTCATGTTGAATGGAGAGTTACTTGAGGAGGTGGATCAGTTTAAGTACTTGGGGTCTGTTGTTGCAGCAAATGGTGGAGTGGAAGCAGATGTACGTCAGAGAGTGAATGAAGGTTGCAAAGTGTTGGGGGCAGTTAAGGGAGTAGTAAAAAATAGAGGGTTGGGCATGAATGTAAAGAGAGTTCTATATGAGAAAGTGATTGTACCAACTGTGATGTATGGATCGGAGTTGTGGGGAATGAAAGTGATGGAGAGACAGAAATTGAATGTGTTTGAGATGAAGTGTCTGAGGAGTATGGCTGGTGTATCTCGAGTAGATAGGGTCAGGAACGAGGTGGTGAGGGTGAGAACGGGTGTAAGAAATGAGTTAGCGGCTAGAGTGGATATGAATGTGTTGAGGTGGTTTGGCCATGTTGAGAGAATGGAGAATGGCTGTCTGCTAAAGAAGGTGATGAATGCAAGAGTTGATGGGAGAAGTACAAGAGGAAGGCCAAGGTTTGGGTGGATGGATGGTGTGAAGAAAGCTCTGGGTGATAGGAGGATAGATGTGAGAGAGGCAAGAGAGCGTGCTAGAAATAGGAATGAATGGCGAGCGATTGTGACGCAGTTCCGGTAGGCCCTGCTGCTTCCTCCGGTGCCTTAGATGACCGCGGAGGTAGCAGCAGTAGGGGACTCAGCAGTATGAAGCTTCATCTGTGGTGGAAATGTGGGAGGTTGGGCTGTGGCACCCTAGCAGTACCAGCTGAACTCGGCTGAGTCCCTGGTTAGGCTGGAGGAACATAGAGAGTAGAGGTCCCCTTTTTTGTTTTGTTCTTGTTGATGTCGGCTACCCCCCAAAATTGGGGGAAGTGCCTTATGTATATGTATGTATATACGAAAGACCTGTTTCAATGTTACTGTTCTTAAAATATTTTATTTTAATTGTTCATTATTTCTCATATAGTTTAGTTATTTCCATATTTCCTTTCTCACTGGGCTATTTTTCCCTGTTGGAGCCCCTGGGCCTAAAGCATCCTGCTTTTCCAACCAGGGTTGTAGCTTAGCTACTAATAATAAGGAAAACTCACTGGTTTCTATTGATGGTATTATCCCTCACAAATCAATGGCGAGATACAAATCTCAACCTGATGCCTACTACCTAAGAGCAGATAAAATACTATCAATGCCTTTCAAAATACAAAGGCTGCAAAAGTAAACGTTAATTCAAATAAATTTCAAAATACAGAGGCTGCAAAAGTAAACGGTAATTCAAATAAATTTTTTTAAATGTAAAAGAGCATGACGAAAATTTTAGAGACAATAAAAGAATTCTTTAATAAATGTTGCCCATATTTTTAAGATTGTAACCAATAACATATTAGAGTAAAATGACTGCAAATACACCTACCTATAATAATCTGAAGAATATATATCACGGGAAAGGCCAAAATCAGATATCTTCACAGTAAGATTTTCTCCAACAAGGCAGTTACGAGAAGCCAGGTCTCGATGAACATAGTGATGATTTGCCAAATACTCCATGCCTGCAAAATTAATTAAATATTACTTATAGGATCATTAAAATACACCAAGTTTCAACAATCAAAATTAAATGTGATTCTTGTTTGGAGAGAATTTCAGAAGCCATGTCTTTCTACAAATGTACTTCATTATATGAGGCTACCTAAACAAACACCAAATACTTGACTGAAAAGTAGGATCAGTTAAATCCATGATGAATAAGTGCTTTAATAACTCAAGAGCAGAAGGTAATATCTATTCTTATTGCATGAACATTTCTTCCTACGCTCGTAAGGATAGAGTTTTAAGATTCGCCTATGAAAGCATTAAGACTACTAGTGTGAAGTTGCAAGAGTATTGTTTTGCATGTTGAATGTCTGTTACATACAACTTTGAGGTGAGAATTCTCCCAATAAAACCTTCCAAATTCATAAGAAAACCTCAGCTTTTAAAAAACTGGAACCATTCAAATTAACACAAACAATGTGATCCTTTATAAAAATTCCAGTAACTGCTAAACAATAAGAAAATAATCTCATACCAGCAGCAATCTGTGTAGCAATGACGAGCATATCTGGCTGCTCCAATACCACTTGAGACATGCCATCATCACTGCAAGCCGAAACGTCTGACCTTGGTGAATGAGATATCAGGAACTCGTGCAAGTCACCCTGGAAGGTCATAACCAAAAATTTCACTTCAAAATATAACCTAAAACATAACAGAATATATCAATTCTTATTACAAAGCCATTTAATTATTCAGATATTTCCAAATATTTTCCAAGTACTGTACTTCAATACCCTACCTATTGCTTTGTTAAAACTAATAAACTAAAATTTTGAAAAGTGCACATTTTTATAATGTAAGTGGTGCTTTATATGCCATAAAATTATAATGATAATGCAAGTAAGCCACTAATAATGCTTAAATATCAAATAATTACAATCCACTTTATAATACTAAACATACTTGTAAGTTTAATATATTCATAATCTCAGATAACTGCTGCATGAAACAAAAAATCAACCTGTTAATGACAGACTAACCAATCTAAAACAGCACTGCATATTATCATTTCATATGTATAAATTTTCTATGGATGTGCACTTATGAACAGTCAAATTAATCTAGTACAACACTGCATAAGAATTCTTAATCACAAGCCACTTCAGGAAGAACGGGCGACTCGTGCTATAGACATACTTTGGAAAAATTTGGATACTACATGACTCATTACTATCACAAATACTGTAGAGGAAAATTATAATTCTCAAGAACAAACCTGGGACATATGTTCGAATAACATGCACATTGGCTCATCTTTCATTACAACTCCCAGAAGGCAGACAATGTTAGGGTGACGCAGGTCTGTCATCAGTTCAACTTCTCTGTGAAAATCTTGACGAGTTTTAGCAGTAGCATTTTCTTTCAGCGTCTTGATGGCTACTAATACAGAGGTACCATCTGGGCTCATGCCTTGCAGTTCTCCTTTATACACCTTACCTAAAAATTTAATTGAAATTACAAAACTACTGTACAATAATTTATAAAATTTGCAAAACTTAAAAAAATGGAAAATAAGTTGAAAACTGGGTTATGTACAAGAGAATGTGTTTTAGCTCTAGTTTAGAAGAAATATTTCACGATCAGAAAACATTAATCAAAGTTATTGCAACTTATTTTGTGGTACACAGCTTACAGTAAATTCTTGTCCTAATCTACAAAAAGCCAGTATAGGATAACACTTATTATTTATTAAGTAACACAGTAGTCGCCAACTTTAAGGGTGTAAAAGTCCACAAATACCTCCAAAATATGCTTTTCCTCCAAATCAAAACTCCACTAAGGGAGTGCTTACTGAATTACTTTGAACAGTGTTTTATAAAGACTTGTAGAATAGTTCCTGAAATGCCAAACTGCATATAGTTTGCCATCTACTTTTTATACTTTTCCTTTACACTTTCAAACTGGCCCTAAGAGTACAACATTCACTCCAAAGAATAAATCTTTTAGGTCTGCCGAGTATGCAAAACTGAATAAAGTCTTTTAAAACTATTGAAAATAATGACTGCACTAATGGTCCACTACAGAAAATGAAATACATCCTATGACATATATACATACAGTACATATTTACTGCACAAATATATAAAAAGTTCACAATCTATAGAAAGAATTCTCATTAGAATGGAGTAGCTTCACTTTATAAAATGAAGAATTCATTTAAGTTCAAAAAAATCTTTCCAATACCACATTTCATTAAATCATTAGATTCACTTTATCTCCTTAAAATAAAATGTATTATTAACGCTAAATTCATACATCAAAGTAATCAGAATATTTACAATTCTGGAAATTATTTTGTCTGAAAAATGCAAACAATTAGAAAAATATAGACAGTATTTTGTGATGCATACTAACAAAAATGTAAGTAAGTATTAATGAAATACTTATACCCTACAAATCAGCATGTTACCTACCAAAAGCACCTTCTCCCAACTCCTGCATAAACCTAACATTGGCCAAAGGAAATTCCCGAGCCCTCAACTGCTGTTGTTTGGGAAGAAGGGCATTCAGTTCCACTGTTTTTGCTTTTGGTGAAGGTTGCTTTGGGGACTTGGCTCTTCGCATCATACAAAGGGCAATCACCAAAGAAAGAATCACTGTTCCACCAACAATAGCAACGACTAAGATGTACACCCACGTGTTGTCACCTGCAAATTATTAAAGAATGAAAGATTTTGAAACTACAAATTTTTGTATGAAGGTACAAAATTACAATAAAATATTCACTCATGTATTGCTCTAAGTGAAATATTGCAAAAGTATCTACTGTGTTACACTGTACTGTTCTTGAGCCTAGCTAGCTTTTTCTGTCTCTTATAATTAATTTTCTTGAATTATATATGCAAGTGTAGAAGAATTTGCTTATAAAATGTAATCTATGATGTACAGTGCATTACTTGTGCATCAAATTCATCAGAAGCATAGAAATTTTTTATCAGAAAAATACTTTATAGCTTTTTATTGCTAAATATTGTACAGTACGTAACAATTTTTACCGGTATTAAAATTTATGAGAATATTCTATACTGTATTTCATGTTTCAAATAGTTTTTATAATGGAACAATGTTTTAATTCTAAAACGTACTTTTCATATATTTAACCCAATCGCATCCGGCCCCTTACACATCCTGTCTGACAAGGGTACCTATTTACTTACTTTTTCTTCAAGAATTTGTGGGAAACATTTATTTTAGCACTGTATCCCATTTACTGTAACACCACAATTATCTATGATTCACTCTGTTTTGTTCCTTTCTCGGTGGTATCGTAAATAACATCCCTCCAAATTATATTCATTGTATTTCTTTGTCT
This sequence comes from Palaemon carinicauda, assembly GCF_036898095.1. Lineage (NCBI taxonomy): Eukaryota > Metazoa > Arthropoda > Malacostraca > Decapoda > Palaemonidae > Palaemon > Palaemon carinicauda. The sequence goes on from NC_090745.1 coordinate 23,671,193, forward strand.
TCTATATTGATACAATAATGCATATAAAAAAATCAAACGGCTAAGAAAATTTCCAATGTACAATATTTAGAGCAAAGAATTTTCTTTCAAATAGTTTTTAAATGAAAAAAATTATAGCGAAACAAAAAAGTAGGGGTTAGAACTAACTCCAAAATAACTATTTTGATAAAAGCTGAACAGTGCCTCTTAAGAGATACTTTAGCTATTAGACCCAAAATATATCTTTCAGTGGGGTATCCTTTGACTGGAGTGATTTCCACAATTTTTCAGATACTGCTAGCTAGGTTTCATTAATGCAAATGTATTTATTTACTAATCTGATATCTTATCAAAACCTAAGAGTTATAAAATACAGTTCATCAAAGAATTCTACCACTTCAAATATTGTATCCAGTCTCCAAAGTAATATACAAAACTGTACACCTGATATTTTTTCCTATGTCCAAGCTATTACTTTATTTTGCTTTTCACCAAAATTATTGTGCTACAAAAACAAAACAGGAACTTTATACTTACTGCAAACACTAACAGCACAAACTTCACGGGTGACAGAGCGTTCATTCGCAACAAAACACCAAGGTTGGTCTTCAGATCGACTTGGATTGCGGCAGTAATTATGTCCTCCAATAAGTTCAGGAAAATCAGCTGTTCGAACATATAACTGGTTCTCACTCCAAGGTTCGCAGATGCGACCAGATACTGTGCGGCTCTCAGTTCCTCGATAACTCTCACCGTTTCCCACATAGCACTTCTCATCTACTTAAATAGAAAAAATTAAATTTAACATAAAAAAACCATTTCATACAATACAAAGTTCACTTTTAACAGATCAGTGTCACTTTAATATTTTCCAAATTGTGCATAAAAAGAATAGGAGATATTCTTTTACTTTACAGTTTTTCTTTAGAATATATGGTGCAACATACCCTCCACCAATGGTTCACTCTGTACTCCTAAACGAATACAAGAATGGTGTTCAGGAGAGGTAATTGGAGAGAGATCTTCACAATCAGGAATTGGGAGTTGTCGTCCAATTAGCTGGTGTTGTTTGGCAATAACGTATTCCATTCTACAAACATCATTTACCTGTAATAAGAAATATATTCATGATTATTTGGCCTTAATTTTTTAACAACACTTACACTGATAAAAAAGGAAGATGATAAAATTAGCATTAAAAATGTATTTTCAGTTACACAATTATAAAAATTTCTAAGTCAATAACACTTCGTCACAGTATGAAAAACAAATCCTTTGCCCTCCATATCTTACAGCTTTTGATAATATCGTAATATATTATAAAATACATAGGACACTAAATAGATGTGCATCACTGCTTCACTCAATATAGTCTCATCAAAATAATCCAATACAGTACATCAAGACGTAATACATTTCATGAAATAATTATTTATGTCACAAGACTAATGTAACAATAAAAAAACATACAGCATTAGACAATTTAATGAGAATTAAATAACTTTGTTTAAGAATGATGTTTTGAGAACACAATTTACATAAAAAGAAAATAAAAGTTATACAAGGGCACTATTCAAATAGATGTTTGCTCTCATATGATATCTTGTTCATCTTCCTTTCAAGCTGTAAAATAGTGACTGAATTTCTTCACAAAAACATCCTTATGAATAAAGCAACTTACCAGAATTTCACATTCCTCACGACACAACCGACGGGGTTCCGGATTAGGTTTGTTTTCATTGCAAAGGGGAAGAGCAGCATAACAGAGAGACTTGATGGCATAGTCTTCACATTTTGCAGATAAATCACTGAAAAAAATAGAGTATCTTATACAGTATGCCAATGAATACAATTAAAGTTTTCCATTGGAATACAAGGAATGGTAAACGCACACTGTGTGTACTCTTATTAGGTATCCCAAGGTCCCCTTGCATTCCAACATAACGTCCTGATTGCCTGATTTGAAACAACCACTTTTAAAAGAATGCAAAACACACTGATATTTCTATTGTACATGATAATTCTTCTATCAGAAAAACAACTGACAAAATGTTATAAAATGATGAATTCTCCAAATTTCCCTCTGATCCATTTTCTTTATTTTGAAAAACCTAAATCCAAATTAGCAGCAATGCTAAGAAGCTGGATCCAACTTACTTGGAATGGATGATTACAGTAATTGCCGTTGCCAGTCGTTTTTCCATGTCAGCCAAGTGACGTGGAGAACGAATGTACACAGATCGATTGCCTATGAATCCACTACAAGTTGCTCCCCTGTATACCTGCAATATCATTTACAATTACCAGATATTAATTTTGGGGTTTTATCATACGCTTCTTTCTACAGTCCCATGCTAGATAAGGGTATTTGTATCAATTTGAATAATGTAATATAAAAAAGATATACATTTTGGTAGACTAATACAAGGTTATGGCAGCATAATACTAACTTTTAATAATAACTAAGAACCAGTAAAAACTCAAATCTTGGCAGAATATTAAAGATACTTGGCCAAAACCAGAACATTTCATACAAAAATAATTATGGTACATGTATTTAAAAGATCTAATGAGACTGAACTGTATAATTTTATCTACAATAGCACCGAGGAAAAAAGATACGTACCTGGCAATATCCTTCACCCTCCTCTTCTTCAGCTTCGGGTGGTGGAATTCCCGGAGCTGGGAAGCTCCCAGGAAGACCTGGTATACCTGCTCCATTTGGCACTCCTGACACACCACCGGGTAAACTGTGTGAGAGAATAATTTAAAGATTTAGCAATTTGTAATTTCAATATCAAAGTAATTATAAAAATTGAAAGTTGAACAAACAGTTAATGAAAACTGGAAATGGCTTAAAAAAATAAAATTATCAGAACATGATAAAAAAGCCCATGAATACAGCAAATATATGACTTTCTAAAACATATGCTATCATTATCTGCCAAGACATACTGCTTACCTTACAAGTCTTTTATCTGTCCAATTAAATGCGAATATAACAGGTTAACCCAATCTATTAAACTCGTCCCTCTTTCAGGATAAGTGCATTCACGTTGCTTTTCCCATACCACACTGATTTAGTTAAAAAATACTTAACCCTTTCACAATTTTATCACAACTTTACACATTGTAAGTTAACACCAAAATCCCAATGACAACTTCAGTCACTAAATATATACATATTTTTCTTACAAAATAAAAATTATTCAAGTTGCATATACACATACAGTACTGTACCGTACTTTCCAGTGATTCATGAGTACGAAATAATATTGGAACCACTTATTGAATAGTCTATTGATAGGTATTTGTTTAAGAAGAGAGGGCATACACATTTCATGCTATTAACTCTTGCCATAAAATAACCTAACAAACGTACTTTTTTAAAGTAAACACAGCAGTAACCGTGACACAAGATATTTTCAAGTGTGTTACTGTTTATTACCTAAGCAATTACCATACATTGCAGAAACATTAAATATTAACTTTTAAACCAGACAATCAGTAAAAGCCTACTAATGTCTGAAAAAATATACCCGAGAATAAAATTAATTACAGCAATAATACAGTATAATGCATATAGAATCATAGAAACAAGAGCATTCAAAGAATTTGTAATGTCTATTAGCATAGAACAGTTGGGAATGGCAGGGAAGGATTGGACTGGATTGGTAACAGGAAATTAGCTGACCTGAGTATACTAATGACGCTGTCCTTATTAGCCCTTTTACCCCCAATGGACGTACTGGTACGTTTCACAAAAACCATCCCTTTACCCCCATGGACGTACCAGTACGTCCTTGCAAAAAACAGCTATTTACATTTTTGCATATTTTTCATAACTTTATAAGAAACTTCAGGCATTTTCCAAAAGAATGACACCAACCTGACCTCTCTATGATGAAAATTAAGGCTGTTAGAGCAGTTTTAAAAATATATATTGCAAAATGTGCTTGAAAAAGAAAACGCCTGGGGGTTAAGGGTTGGAAAGTTCCAAATAGCTTGGGGGTAAAAGGGTTAGCAGAACACAACAGGACTTGCAAAGCTTGCTTACCAGAATGCATGAAGTATTATATGAGGTTGGGCTCAAGATACTTCACCTTTTAATATTCCAATCAGAATGATGGTGCCAAAAAGGGAGTCACTATGTTACAGTATTAGCTTATTTTTCCAAGGAGTCAAGCAAATTAACTACTTTACTGAACTGTACAAACAATTAAATTTAATAAGGGGTCCGGGAAAAAAACAATGAAAAATAAGGTAAAAAAAAAAAAAAAAAAAAAAAAAAAAGCCCACTGAATGGGAAAAATTATGCCAGTCCACACTGTCTGAAATACAGAACCAATGCTAGTCTAAATTTATCAGTGACTAGCCTATTGCTTTGGCATCATATTACAATCTATAATACAGTACACTAACTAAGACAAACTTTGGTCAAAGCAAAGAACTTCATATGGCCCATGCAATGATAAAACAACTGCATTTACGTTCCCTTTAAAAAAGTATTCAGAGGTTCAAGGTGAAAAGGATACATTATTTTTTTCAAATTTTCAGTTTATTAACTGGATTTCTTTTAGATTCCTAGATTTTTTATTACTTGTGTGAATATTTTGCAAAGGGGGAAATTTGGTGTATGCCTGCTCCACCAATAATATAATTTTAAATCATGCATAACTATTTTTTATCCTTTACCACTTTAAGTATATCTGTTGTTAACACACCCGTAATACTTGTAGCATTTCAATACCACCAGGAGGAAAGGCCAATAACCAAAATGATGCAGCCATTTATTCTAGATCCCCTAGGATCTTTTTTCAAAGATCCTTTATACACAACAATATAACTGGCAGTAACAAGTTCAAGTCATGTAGAGGCCTTATATTTAAGATGTACAGTATCACAAAATTACTTTGAGAATGAATGTTGAAAGCAGAATGTATAAAAAAATAAAAAAAAAGATGAAGCCAAAACTTAAAACGTCACATCATAACAGACTGCCCCCCTTAGGTGTGTGAGTGTTTGGTAGCAGGATGGTGGTCTTGGAAGATCTGAATGCAAAAGATGATAAGAACTTGTGAGTAGTATTCTAAAAATGGCTTTTCCTTACAATTTCTAGTGCAATTTAATTCTTAACTCAGTTGGTCGAATTTTAATTGGTGGACACCGCTGCGATAGTGTCATTGCTCGACCTAAGGGCCAGACTCTACTGCTATGATTGCTTATTATTATATTTGGAAACCCAATTCATACATAAATCCAATTACAGTAAGAGCAGTCTAAAGTGGTTTACGTTAAGAATCTTTAAGATTATCCTACAGTACTGTACGTCGTTAATTAGTTCCAAGATACCGAATAAAAGTCGATTTTTTACGAAGGTTGAATTTTCACCCTATACGGTGACTAATATAATCCATATGAATGTACTGAAAATGAAAAGTAGTTACAACACACCATCATTTTATAAAAGCCAATTAATAAGTAGAGTATAAACTAGAGTACAGTATACCTTTACTTTAGTGAAAAAATCAACCCTTTAGTTCTTGTACACTGAATCTCTCACAACAGTATAAACAGTATCTTGAAAATCAACAATGGAAGTTTCACGTAAGGTTAGAGCGTGTCCAGCACTATAACCTAGATCATGTCAGGTTAGGTTACAACCTTTAATTTGTCATTGCAATACTTATGTGAAAAGTTAAAAGATGGCCTAAGTTTTATATGGGAACCTAGGTTAGGTTAAGATGTATCCAACAAGACACTAGGTTAGGTTAAAATGCATACATTTTACTGCAACACTACTTTCTTCAAACATGGTAACAAGTTTACATTACATTATTAAAAATTTAAATATTTATCTAGCTTGCAGCCATCTATATGAATTAGTTTGTAATTAAAATATAATGGTACAATATTCATCTTTCAATATTAACTGCTTTCATAGCCTATAATGATGGGTGTTTTGCAAATATTATTAATTTAGTTACATTGGAGAAGGAACACTATTGAATGAAAACTTGAAAAAGGTGAATGGTAAAGCCAATTAACTGAAATTTGGGCAAGAGAACAATGCTCTGATTTACTGCCTAATATATGAAGTATATATTTTTCAAACTGGTTAGCTTTCCTATTTAAAGTTTCCCTAACCACACGCACATGCAAACAAATTAATATATACACACAGTATATATAAGTTAATATGGAATCCTAGTAGGAAACTGGGGTTTTGTGGAGGGTGAAATCCCAAGTGAGTGTACTACATCAGTTAGAAATGGCAGATAAGCTCAAATTACCCCAAGACCAGTTGGAAATTATAAATTCATGTGTGCCAAGTATAACACACAAAAACGTAGCAAGGATAATATCAGGAATTCATTCCAACCTAGCCTATTCTCGTAAACTTGGTCCTTACCTTACAGGCGAGGCTAAGCACACCTGGACCCCACACCTAATCCAACGAGAGCCAAAGTAACAAAAAATACCAGGATGTGTTTGGAGCATTTGTAGATCTCCAGACATGGGTCCGCTCAGGCATTAAAATAGTGAAGATCAATCCCATTTTACTGAGTGATTTGGCATAACCTAAGGTAATAGTTTACGACACCACACTCTCCATTTACTACAAAATAATGCTATCCTGCAGTTTTCATCTTCTTGCACAGTAATTAGGTGGTTATTTAAATTCTGGGAAAGCAATAATTAGCAAGATATGTTGAGGAAGGGGGAAGGGGTTATAAAAAGAAAATAACTCTTGTTTCCTCACTAAACGACTCGGAACTGACATGTCATCACAGTCAACCAAACAGAATTCGTGATGCCAGCGTACATTTGATATACTGTATAATCAAAATATGCTTAGTTAAAAATGGATTAATTACTCAAAAGTGTCCATAAAATATACAATTTACAAATAGTGACACTTTTGAGTAATCACAATTTTTTATTAAGTATCTTTTGAATATACAGTATATCAAATATTCGCTGGCATCATGAACTTCTGTTTATGTACAGTACACTGTCATCAAGAATCCTGTTTCGTTGACTTTGTTGACATGTCAGTTCCAAGTCGTTTGGTGAGGAAACCGAGCTATTTTCTTTTTATAACCCCTTCCCCAACACATCTTGCTAATTATTGCTTTCCCAGAATTTAAATAACCACCTAATTACTGCGCAAGAAGAAAACTGCAGGATTGCATTATTTGGGAGTAAATGGAGAGCGTGGTGTTGTAATCTATTACCTAACCTAAAATGCCCCCAACTAACCTTACCTAAGTAGGCATGACCTTGTGTTCCTTTATCATTTCTAATAGAACTAATTAGCGAGTGTGTTCGCCATTCTACAAACTTCGACCTAATTACTTTAGATTTTGTAGCACATCTAATCTGTCTAATTTGTAATGACTTGTACGGGATAAAAGTTGGGTATTATTGTACTGTATAACAGGGTAATGTAACCTAGGGGAAAAAAAAAATACCTTTTTCGGTATTATTGTACTGTCCTGTCCCTAAGTTACATTGCCCTGTAATACAATACAATAATACCAAATTATGCTTCTCCAGGAATTATATAGAGCATGTAAAACAATAAAAATTCGTATGTGAAGCTCTCGCAAGGTAGCCTAAAGTATTGGTGCTTACACTTACTGAACAAGGCTACAAATTCTACTTCAGGTTATTGCTATATGTGAAAACAAAGTATAATGACTAAGTAATACTGCTATAGACCCTAAAGACTTTACAAGCCAACCAATGTCAAGAAACAAAGTAATTTCCACATAAATTCTAAACCGCTTGACAAATGAGCTACTTTAACAACGCTCATCCAAAAGTCACATCTACTATAGGGCCTAAACTCGGATCGGCAAAATATCTCCAAGAGTTTAGTTAACTAAAACTTACTCATTAATTGTCTCGTTAACTTCACTAGCTGCAAAAACTGCCTGTAAACTAACTAAAACTAACGCTACAGCGACAACACTGAGGACCATTTTACACTGCCACTGACATATATAAGTTTGGTAAAAGTTTAGATTGTTTTGACAGATACAGACAGAATCCCATCGTCCAAAGACGATCGAGCACTTTGCAGTCAACGCTCGAATGCCTTTAATACGGTCGGATCCCAATGCTATGGTCATTCTTTGCGTCATTTATTGCCAGTTTAAGTCGTTTATTATCCTTAAAACAAAGGCGCGAACCTCGTTAGATTAGTTGCCAACTGGCAATTAACTAATTGTTGCCTATACAACATCAATCTTTCCAATGAGACATTATTGGTAAACGCAATTTGTTAGATTATTAAGAAAAATAACAACGGCAATATACACATTCACAACCATAGCATAAGAGAAAACCCGCGTAATTCCGTTTTCTTCGTTTCAAAGTTCACCGTAAACTCCCCTATTTAGTGAAATACTATCGATTTTCCATTTCATCAATTATAGAAGCTGATTCAACATTCATAAGGGCCGCATAAGTTTCCGAGCACACATTCGCAATAGCCAAGTTACTATTAATTTAAAAAAAAAAATATGCATCTCCTGTTTCCGGCAAGTGAACTATAAATCGATAACACGTAAAATTCCAAACAACAGTGCTTATTTTAAGAGAAAACTTGAGAAGAACCGTGACCATTATCTATCTAACAAGCCAACTACCTTCTTCAACAACTTTTAAACACACACACACACAGTTTTCAGTATGTATGTATGTATGTGTGTGTGTGATATATATATATATATATATATATATATATATATATATATATATATATATATATATATATATATATATATATATATATATATATTTAAATATATATATATATATATATATATATATATATATATATATATATATATATATATATGTGTGTGTGTGTGTGTGTGTGTGTGTGTGTGTGTGTGTGTGTGTGTGTGCAGACAGAAATCCAATATACTACACAAATCAACATCTTCATATTAAAGGGTAGTTTATTAAACTATTTGATAAGAAGCAACGAACCGGAGGTTCACAATGTTCTTCCTTTTAATAACTTTTAACCAATTAGTAATATACACCAATAATTATAATATATATTTATCTCCAGTATATGCGGTGAAGAAGCACATAATAAAATGGCAGATCTGCAACATGGTAGCGGCTTTCAAATCAGAAGTGTTAATGCAAATATAGACAACGCACAAAAGTAACTAAATTAGAGAGAGAGAGAGAGAGAGAGAGAGAGAGAGAGAGAGAGAGAGAGAGAGAGAGAGAGAGAGAGAGGGAGAGAGAGAGAGAGAGATAATCCTTGCAATGCTTGCTAACAAAATAGAAGCCGTCTACAACGAGACGATCAAACTTGCGACTCGAAATGAAGCCGTCTGCTGTAAATTCTGAACTACGAAATTGTGAAATAATGTCCTCCAGCAAAACTAAACAGAATACTGAAAAGCATAAAGTTGTAGTACAAACTTTTACCCTAAAACAATATTTCATAAGGCAACTTTCAAGAACAATGGAATTCCTGGGGAACCCTGCTCTTGGCTATGCATTATTCACCAACAATATACCAAAAAAAAGGGGGGGGGGACAACAGTTTTGCCGTAAAACTAATCAAATTAACAAAAAGATACGATTAATAATGGAAATTCAGAATTAACACATAAGTTGGCGTTTAAAGGTGTCTCGCTTTAGTTGCAGTTTCATCAAAATAGATGCTCACCAGAACGTCAGACGAGCAAGCTCAAACCCCCACTCAGGTGCCGAACCACGGCAGTGGTTTCCCCAAAAATAGGTTCAAATTCACGATACCGGGAGGGGATCGATAAGTTGTCATGCGAATGCTAGGAGAACACGTTACCACTGTACTAGAAAGGTTAAACTTGGAAAGTTAATAAATCAAGATTTAATATCTGCGATGAAAATACGAACTGATCAAATTTTTTAAATGGTCATGTTCGCAAAACACCGTCACAAAACCTAAAATCGTCAGGGGACACTAAAACGATTGCAAGGGCGTTTCATCAATGTTGGTAATAACAAGTACCTTTTATGTTTTATTTATACAGGAATAGCCAACCGTCATCTGGCGCCATCATGCTTAAATGCATACATAAATATCCGTCACTAGACAGAATAAATTACCAAGGTGATTCTTGCTTCCGCCCTTTGCTTGAGTTTGTTAGTATTTCCTGGATAACAGTAACGTGGTATATACCTAAAATAATGGACCTATAACCTAAGTGTAATTAAGGAGGAAGGATTAATGACGGTAGAGTCATTCAGGTATTTAGGATCTATGATCTCTAATACAAGGTCTTTAGAATTATAGTTTAGTGAAAGATTGAAAAAAGCATATCAGACAATGGCTAGGTTAAGTAAAATTTGGAAATCAAATCGCCTGAAATTACATATAAAAATCAGACTATATATCAGTTTAGTGAGATCGGTGTTACTGTATGGACAGCTGTAGTCATGGTATGACAATGAAATAATCTCCAATAGATTTAGTAGATTTGAGAACAAAGCCCTCAGAAGGATATTGGGAGTTAAATAGCAGGACAGGATTAGAAATGAAACTATAAGAGATTACTCGAGTGCCATATGTGGACGAGATCATGAGGGGTAGATGGAGATGGTTTGGGCTCTTCGCACTCCCCAAGAGAGATTAGCTCACCAAATGTTCAGCTGAGAACCACAAGGCACCAGAAGAGTTTGAAGACCCATGCCTACATGGCTGAGGACTATGAAACGCGAATTAGGAGATGATGAATGGAGAAGTACTGAATTAAAAGCTCAAGATAGAGACGACTGGCGAAATCTAACCGAGGCTCTTTCCGTCAATAGGCGTAGGAGGAGATGATGATGATGAACCTGAGTGATGAAATTTTAAAAAAATACTTTTGAACTCTAGTTAAAATAAGCTATTGAAACTTTGGTTGTAATATGCTATTGAACTCGGGAAGCTAAATTCATGCTTAATAAGAATAATGAATTCATCGCTTTTAAGCGATTTTTTTATTTCGCAAATAGACAAGAGTGAATGACAACCCAAATCATTCATGACATTTGTAATGCACTGCGTGCTTGTTCTAATTGAACCTTGTCAGAAACACTCAACTTCTGACAAGTTGGTTTTTGTTTCAATTACTTGGGAAATTGCTGTGCTTGTCTGGAATGGCGATTTTGACATCAAACAAGTTATTCACAGATAATAAAGTAGTTTGCAAGCATGTAACACGAGGACGACTGTCAGCTAAGAAAATGTTAAGATCTATTTTAGACATTAAAAAAACAAGTGAGCAAGTCCTGAACGCGGACATGGTCCTCGTAGAGGACATACCTCCGCCAAGGTGACCTAGAGCGCCATATGTCCTAGAATCATGAATTGATGTGACTTCGACTTTCAAGTAACGTTTGACCTTCACGTGACCTTGACCTTCACGTGACCTTGACCTTCAAGTGACCTGCTTGACTTTTGACCTTCAAGTGATCTTTGTTCATTTGCCACTGATACTTAATATGACATTGATATAATGCACCAATATGACCTTGACCTTTGACCTTTATAAATTTGAACATCACCCATGGGTTGCGCCTGGACTAGGACTTCCCTGTTGGCTTATGCAAAAGTCAGTGCTTTATTTCTGTCTCTTGATATGGCCACTTATGTCATAGTGACACCAGTGACCCCTGTGACCTTGACCTTGGGGTGACCTTGACCAAAATTTAATCAGTTCTTCCATACACATTGGGGAACTACTTGGCCAAGTTTGAAGTGATTCCGTGTAGAAATGTGGCCTCTACGTTGTCCACAGACAGACAGACAAACAGAGAAACAAACAAACAAACAAACAAACCGAACCGAAAACATAACCTCCGCCGCTTGGCGGAGGTAAAAAAGATTGACTACAGTTGTCTTTTTTCCGCGATATGCCATGTTGTCTTGCAAAAGAAAAGAAATGTCTTTAGATGTACGGAAATTTTCATTTTTATTTTTGAAAATAAAAAGAAATCTGCCCTGCGAGATGTTACCACTATTAGTAAGGGGAAATCAGCAATTAATTCATCATCCGCAAAAATACTAACTATAAAACACCTACAATTAATAACAACGACTCGAGCCATTACCAATTTTCACTAGCACATATAAACGTACTTGTAATTTCCCGTCTGAATTCATCAATTCATCGTTTAATGTCTTGAAGAATGTTATCAAATGTCATTCATTACATACCGTTTCCTCTATCTGTTAGTTGTGTAGTAAAACAAGAGAAGGTTCAATTAATAGGAATACTGTCTAGCGCGATATTTACATAAGACAGAATGGAATGCCACGAAAACAATTATCAATTATTAGTCAACAAATATCTACACTAGGTCTGTGCAAGAGACATTATTCAGTCGCGAAGTAGCGTACGTCACAGAAGAACAATTCAATCACTACCTCACAGTCATCCTAATGAAATGAGACCGTTTAGCTCAAGCAGATTAATTTCCTTCTAAAATTGATTTAAAGCACGATAGACGAGAGGCTTATCTTCAGTATACTTATCTTTACTTAATCTAAGGATGTAACTATAGGGCATTTTACATTTCGATCTGGAGACATGACAAAAATATGTACGTTCTACATACTTATACAAGGGCCAATGGGGGAGACAGGTATTTAAAAATCCTACTGTGCCTCTGTACTTCCCTCGACTATGATGGTCAGTACCAAGGATAAAAAAGGCATTAAACTACTAACCCTTATGTAAATTGACATTTACAGAGAACTAGAACAGTTGCTATCCCGCACAAAAGGAAAATGCAACAAAGGTATGGTCCTAATTGAATTTTAAGACGCAAACAATTTTATGAAGAATGATATATAACGAGAAGTTATATAAAACATATAGACTCGGTTAGAGGAAATTTACACATACACGCACACAGTTAACCATTGTGATCTAGGAATAGCAAGTGAAGACTTTTGAGCTGTCTATTCACTCTTACGATTACTTTCATCCTTGTAGTATATATGTGAATATATTCTGCCATGTGCAAGTTCTTTTGAAAAGCTTAATAGACGAGGTTGATCAAGATCATAGCTTGTAAAATTTCCGTTTTTACAGTCCAATATATATATACATATATATATATATATATATATATATATATATATATATATATATATATATGCGTGTGTGTGTGTACGCGACCCGTCAAAAATGACGGCTAATTATCTAGACAGAGCTGCACAAAACACAAATCCAACCCTTTACAACTCCTCGCCCTTTACAACACGGCAGTTTCGGCAATTTGGGGAAGATCGTGGCTTTCAAGTGTACCTCTCGGGGTATCCCCCTCTGCAAAGAGTATGACTACTCCCTCTTCCCGTTACTAGAGGGACGGGGAAAGCCAGGTTAGTCATATGTTTGGTAATACCTCTCAGCGTGACAAGAATAGGGAAGATAACTAGATAGAGAGAGAGAGAGAGAGAGAGAGAGAGAGAGAGAGAGAGAGAGAGAGAGAGAGAGAGAGAGAGAGAGACCGCGCAAAATAACCTGCTTTGTATAGATTAAAATAAGTCTGGCAGAGTCGGATAGAAATTCCCCTTCAATGCTTTACTGAGAGAGAGAGAGAGAGAGAGAGAGAGAGAGAGAGAGAGAGAGAGAGAGAGAGAGAGAGAGAGAGAGAGAGAGAGAGAGAGAGAGCAAAATAACCTTCTTTGTATGGATTAAAATAAGTGAGGCAGAGTTGTATGGGAACAAGATTCTGATAGAAATTCCCCTTCAATGCCTTATTTGAGAGAGAGAGAGAGAGAGAGAGAGAGAGAGAGAGAGAGAGAGAGAGAGAGAGAGAATCCAGCGGGATTTTTTCCCCTCCCATTCATTTAGTCTGGTTCTTTTCGATGGCATTTTCCCCCGGTGCTCATGGTCAGCAATATCAGTAAATTCCCTTTTATTGGAGATATATGAAATTCTACGTACAAACTGATTGCAATGTCCATGCTATTGCAAAATCTCCATCGACTGCAATGGCAGACAAGGCCACGTCGGGAACATCAAAAGCACCGATGCTGTGCTTCGGTCATATTCGAAACCTTCGTATCGAGAGAGAGAGAGAGAGAGAGAGAGAGAGAGAGAGAGAGAGAGAGAGAGAGAGACGGGCAATTCAATTTCATTTACAGTTAAACATGGTATGCATCGCGCGGGCATATAAACTGGTTCCATACACTGAAACATTGATTCATTGAATGAGGGAAATGACGAACAATGCCTGGCGTCAACAGCGCATTTTTATTTATACAAGTCATTAAATAGCATAGTACGTATTGAATAAATAACAAACAACAACGAACCTACAAAAAAATTCTGTTCTTAGTCCAAAATATACATAATATACTTATTTTGTATTCACACAAACGACCATACCGGGAACAAAGCCAAACAGCAAGTTTAAGACAGCAAACTATACCGTTCCAGTGAGCATAACAAGTCGGTGTTGTCAATAAACTGGTCAACATACAATACGCCATTAACAAAGTGAGCTGCCACGGTATTACCATCAATAAAACAGGCCACGGCAAAGTTGATCAATGCACAATCAACGGAATTCAATAGCCAAATCACAAAACGAAATATAAAGCGTCCACTTACAACTGAAACTCGTGAATAGATAATACAAATAAAAAAGGATTAATTAAATCGTAGACAACAATACCATTTCATTGAAACCTTTCGCAGTGGAGTTTGCTTTCCACTCTCGAGGGAAAACAATACGTTTGACTTGCATTATTCCGGGTAGCAGGGATCAGTAAAAGGCCTTAAAAATCCTATCCCTATCTTCAAAGCGAGGGCTCCGGAGCTCTCTATTATTCAGATAATGGCGAAGCTCATTCCTTTTCTCCTCAGACCATGATTTCCATGGAAATGGGGCAATTTCCACTGAGCACACCTTTGTTCTTCCACTTAGGATTCTACTTTCAGTTGATTCCTTGTACCATTTTCCAGTCTTCATACACATTCGCAAGCATTTTTCTGTGTGTGTACAAGTCAGTAATCGATGAACATAAAAAAAGAAACATCACATCACCTCTACATAATTAAGAGCAATTGTCAGGCTATAATATTATTATCATTATTACTAGGTAAGCTACAACCCTAGTTGGAGAGGCAGGGTGCTATAAGCCCAAGAGCTCAAACAGGGAAACAGCCAAGTGCAGAAAAGAAATAAGGAAATAAATGAACAGTAACAGAAGTAATGAAATATTAAAATAATTCATTTTAAGAAGAGTAACATATATATATATATATTATATATATATATATATATATATATATATATATATATATATATATATATATATATATATATATATATAATTTTCTTTCCTGTCACGCTGAGGGTCATTGCCAAACGCAAGGTCTTGGCCAAACGTATGACAACTCGATCTCTCCTCGATCCACGGACAGGGAAATGTGTGTGTATGTGCGTGTGTAGATTGCCTTGCCTTATGCAAGACACGGGAAAAAGATAGTAGTCGTGTTGTAGTTTAGGAAAGGAAGACGGGGTGGGAAGGATTGAATATGTGTTTACATATTTACCTAAATGTTTAACAGTATTTATTGACGAGTCGCGTACACTAGTTTAATTATATAAAATAGTGTAATAATGAGAAAAATCTTTAGAGATAAGTAAAATGGTTCGAGACATCAGCAACAGCCCTAACAACGCTCTCATACAAAGGCCGAGGACGCCTGACAAAATCGAAGAAAATAACAGATTGTGTTTGCAGCCGTAAAATGTGAGTGGCGAGTTTATTTTATGGCCTTTCTGGTCGATTTTCCATCCACTTACTCGCACCAGACAAATATGAGGTGTAGGCGGTTGGGGGGGGTAATAAAGTGTGAGAGAGAGAGAGAGAGAGAGAGAGAGAGAGAGAGAGAGAGAGAGAGAGAGAGAGAGAGAGAGAGAGAGCGTACTGAACTGGATAACACACATGATATATATATATATATATATATATATATATATATATATATATATACACACATACATATATACACAGAGTGCATACTGAATTGGATAACTCAAACAACATATATACAGTATATACAGAGAGAGAGAGAGAGAGAGGAGAGAGAGAGAGAGAGAGAGAGAGAGAGAGAGAGAGAGAGAGTCTCTCTCTCGATCATTAAACTTTAGCCGTTGTGCCGTGTTAAACCTAAAACAGGATCAGAGCAATCCCAAAACCCCTCAACACGGCCGCAAACTGTGAAATAATTCACGCCTTCCCAAAACGGAACTCCGTCAGAACTTCTTCCCTTAAAACCTGCCAAGAAATCGGAAAGTAATTTGTATCGAATGGAACAATCCCTCGATAGCGGTAACAAGTTTTGATCAGAAGGAATACAGGCGATAGTTTCTATTCGTACATGATGACGAAAAAAAAAAATGATTTTGTGGAGACAAAAACAATAAACCAGTCTGAGGTAGATTAGTTTCAGTGAAAACATTGGTCACAGAAATGGAGCCTTTTATTGTCTTTTCCTTGGAAAACGGGAAAAAATGCGGTAAGCAACCACAAAGATAAAATAGAAGAAGAAGAAGAAGAAGAAGAAAAAGAAGAAGAAGAGTTTTGTATTCGCCAAGATTTTCTCCTAACTCTTCTTATTCTAAGAAGAAAATTCGGGAAAAATGTTCGGGCCATAAGTTTGCCTAAATTATCCCCTTAGTACAGAAACTTTTATTTTATCACTCTAAGCAAACACAAATATATACAACATTCTAATATTATTATGATAATAATACTTAGTTTTAAATACTGAACAACAAAATTCAGTAAAAAAATATATATACATAAAATAAAAAGTAACATTTTACATAATAATTTTTCACATATGGTCTTCAACAAACAAACAAATCCCTTTTTATTAAGAAACAAATGGGCGTTATCCTCAATAAAGTCCATTAAGCATTAGAATTATACTACGGATAATCCCCTATATTTCGGAATAACAGCATTTTTTTTTATTACGGTAAGACATATCTTTCGCGCACACAAGCTAAATAACCGGATGTAACGCAGACGGTGAGGACGAACGGGACTTTCTGAAATATCTACGATTTTATTTATGTTTTTGTTGCTATTTATAATGACCAACTTTAACTAAATAAATAGTAACTTCATAAACATTCTATTTCTTTAAAGACATAAGATGTTTCGTACATAAACTGTGTTCAGTATCAAATGCTGCATGCTGTTTTATTTGATAATGAAATAAATGTTTAGATGATAAGGAATATTATTGCTATACAATTTATTACATGGCTGAGGTATGTATGTATGTATGTAAACATACATACATACATACATATATATATATATATATATATATATATATATATATATATATATATATATATATATATATGCGTGTCCTATTGCATACAAACCGTTATATTAAAAAATAAATCACCACTCATTTATCAAACGTATTTCCTATTCAGTTCTGCTTCTGCAGTAATTATCTATATTTTTGTAGTACACAAGAAGAAAATACGTAATTTCTATTAAAGTAACTACATTAGCAAATTCAACTAAAAGCGAATACAAAGTGGAAAATTCCATTTGCGTTCGTGAGGAAACCTCTCTTTTTGTGAATAAATATTCTCTGATGTTTATAAAGGTCAAATGTTTTTGAGGAATCGAATTCTTAAGCTACAGAGGCAAGTACAATTCATAATTAAACGTTAACAATCTCAATAATCTGCTTTTTATATACTAAGTAGTTTAAAAAATTAGTATATAATTTCAATAAATTCTTCATGATTTAAAGTTTAAAATGAAATATGATAAGTAATTATTGTAAAACATGACAGTCATAGTTCACTTTCAAGTATGTACGTGACTGTGTTTTGCTGGCGTAGCTTTAATTATCTAAAATGACAATAAAAATTCTGGACATTCGAATTTATCGACTAATGATCGATATTTAGATCCTTTTAATTACCAACCTAATGAAACAGAAAATTTCTCATATAAAACTTGCTCCAAGTATATTTTCATTTTCGCCACTATATACCAATATATATTTTTCTTATCAAAACGTCCATACTCACAAACATGATTGCAAGAAACAATTATAATAATAATCTTATTTATTTTCGGCTCTTTATCATCTATTTGCGCTTTACCTTATGCTTAAGATTAACTTCTCAAGAATTGCCTTTTGCATTGAATGATACAAAAGAAAATTACCCAAGAAAAGTAAATGATATGAACAATTCTTTGCTAATAATGGTCTTTGTTGTTGGAATATCCCTAATGAGGCTAGGCGAGCCTGTTGCATAATTAATTGCCACTATCTATAATAAGGTCACGGAAAGACTAGCTTTGTGTGGTACCGGTACCTGCGAAGTCGATCAGTTTGCCGCATTTGATTTTTGACTCGAGCAATGTCCGAGTCCTTATTCACCGTTATATTACCATCCTTAAGAAGATAATCAAATGTATGTATGTATGTATGTATGTATGTATGTATGTATGTATGTATATATATATATATATATATATATATATATATATATATATATATATATATATATATATATATATAGTTATGAATTATATGAAATTAGATTAAATTTATTCCAGCTCCCAATATAATAAGGAATTAATATACGCAATACCTGAATTTCTACATATCACCACCCAAGATGAAAGTGGACCTCATATTCCGCAGGGACTTACCAGACGCGAAAGCCGATCCGGAAGGCGAGTCCGGAGGAGGAGGCCTATGGCGATAAGCTGCATGGGCTCTACTCCTCCTTCCATGACTATGGAATCGAGTTGACGAGATGTGTCATCGTCTTCTGCCAGTATCGATTCATCTTGTATATCAGAGGGATCAAAAGGCAGTTCTGACATCGGAGGGAACTCGGTGCTTCGAAAGTCCTCGTCTCCGTCCAGCCTCTCGAACGCCTTGATCTTGGCCCTGTTCTTCCACTTCATTTTGTTCTTCGTCTTTTTCTTCCGCTTCTTCGACCATCGCTTCTCCTTGTCGTTGGATGCAACGACCCCCTCGAGGACGACCACCGTCAGCAGGAGGACCACCACGACTCTTTTCCAATACATGGTGTTAAATGTTGGCACTGGTGGTGCTGGTGGGGGGAAAAGGGTTACAACGAGGGAGGTAGTGAGTCCAATCCCTCGCCTTTTCTTTCTCTACCTCTGTGTCCCTCTATCTGTCTCTCTTCCTCTCTTTCTCTTCCTCTTAATCACCAATGACATTCAATCCACCCCATTATCGTCCACTTCCCGTCTGAACATTCTTCACCACATCAGCAGCAGCAGGATAGCCAGGCCTCTCCCCGGCGTGGTGACACCAGGTAAAGCGAGGGAGGGGAGGAGGGGTGGGGGTGTCAGTGAAAAAGTGCCGGTATAATTCAGTCAATCAAAACAACCATCCCATTAATTTCAGTGGTCGCGCGTTCGAAACCCTAAACAGTAGGAAAGGGGAAAATATACTTTGATTTTCTTTCCTTTCCTGTAAGGCGAAGACGCGTTAATGCAAGTAGATCATGTCATTCTCTGGTCGCATTAAACTTCAAAACTCACTTGTTTTTTTAATAGAGCCGTTGATTGTCTAGGTGACAATTCTAATAAAATGAAATTAATTAATAAGACAAGCGGTCTGAATGAACAAGAAGTAAAGGGGGGGGGGGCCACGGGATGAAGGGTGTAGGTACCAATACCACCACAGCAACCACCTTTTCCCCTCCACTTGGGTCTTAATCCTTTAAAGGGGCGTTGGCATTACGCAGGAGGTAGAGGGAACCTTCGTGTCGAGGGACGTAATGCCAAAGGAAATAGGCATCTATACTAACTATAAGAAGGGAACGAGGGGCGATGTCACATTTCCTGCGTCTTCAGCACATCCCGATGGGGACAGGATTGTAATTTACGAGGGCGAAGGCAACTGATAGCTCCATGTTACGAAGGAGAATGAATGCAACAAGTGTGTTGCTGTGCCTGCATGCAATTCATAACTCTGAAGGCGATCTACATCGTCTCCCTTCGAGCGGCAAGGGAAATGAACTGGCTATGTGATTCACATGTTATTCTTCGCGGTGCTCTTCGACGTTGCTAAAAAAAAAAAAAAAAAAAAAAAACATCGATGTTTTTGCTGGTTCCTATTTCGTATGCAATCACTAGCTAGCTTCAATGAACTCACTGTTGATGTACCTGGCTATTTTCTTCACGTTCTCAATTCACCTATGATCACAGAAACTATATTTAATTCAATCATTCGCGAACAACGATAGCAGACAATGTATCGTGGTTTCTAGTCATGGTATAAACACACAAACACACACACACGCACGAAAAAACCACCCTTACACCCACGCCACACCAAACATATTCAACCAGGGTGCAACAAACATCAATACTGTTGTTACTCCTTGAAGCCTGTTGGGTCTGCCCGTTCACATCCGCATATGGGCGTAGTGGGACAAACCTCTGCGGAGGGAGCTTCGTAAGGGCGTGTATATCCCCTCGGTGTTCTACCCTTTGAGGTTAGAGCAAATCCCGGCAGAAGTCGTTTTTGTCGTCCCGTTCCCGACTAGCCACGGGGGCTGGCGAACAGCAAGGAGCACATACGCGCATACACTGATGTGTTTGCACCTCCTCCCAGGGACACCACCGTCGCTGCTGGCTGCCAGATCCAGTGATCCAGAGAGACTGAATCAGCAAGGCTCGTCGTTTTCTGCCTCTCCTGGACCATTATGTGCTGCCTGGTCTCCCACTCCTGGCCCCTCATCATCCCCCAGGCCCTGTCTACGCCGGTGCCCGTTGACAACGCTCAGTGCCGCCTTCGCTTTCAACGCCTAAAATTTCATTACCACCAAGCTATGATGTTACGCTACGTACTATTCCGCCGTACTCGGAATAGTAAAAAAAAAAAAAATTTGAGGATTTAAAACTTACAACACACATTTTAATCTTCATGGGAAAACGCTGCTTACTCATCCAATCCAGGCTAAGAAAAAAACGAAAACACGCACAGAAGGCAAATGGGAAAAATACGCCACTTTGTCGGTAGCGTTTCCCCTCTAGCGGTTAGAGGGGAGACCCGAGTAACATGGGATAGGGCAACAGGGAGGATAAAGGAAGAGGGACAGACAGACGGTACAAGGGGAGGCACACAACCAAAGCTCGCAAGAGAGGGCAAAGGCAAACTTAATAAGGTCTGTTTGCATCCGTGTTTGCTGAAGGGGAAAAAGAAGGGGAAACTGACCAGTACCAGATAGACGTTGGGGCTTGATAAAAGATAAAGCAATGACATCATTTTTCTTAGTCGAACGAAAAAAATAAAAAAAAAAACACAACCTTTAGCACGTTGCGACAGTAGCATATATGATTTCCCAGCACATACGCAAGCGTAAGGGCTCATTCCCCCTTTACTATTCCCTTCCCCCCTTTACAACCTCTCCTCCTCCCTCTCCCTGGCCTATTACCTCCAGTTCCCAGTCAAATTCCTGGGGTCTGGTACATACTCAACCGATTCCCACGGTGTCCCCTCTCACATGCTGTCTTTGTTCCGATATACACAAGATCTTTTCTTTCCCCTCGGTTACATAAACAAATCGACAGACAAACTCCTGTTTTGAAAAGGAATGAGACAATGGAGGGGAACTTTTCTTTCAAGATTTGGCGTGTGAGCCGTAAATAAAACTGTCAGTTCACGAGGAATTATGGAAATACACACGAGAGAACAGACAGTAACGGCAAAATGGTGTAGGGACAGAAGAGGTTGGCTGTTTTCGCAGAGAGAGAGAGAGAGAGAGAGAGAGAGAGAGAGAGAGAGAGAGAGAGAGAGAGGAGAGAGAGAGAGAGAGAGAGAGAGAGAGAGCACATGGAAAGGGGTCCCACTTAAACTCAGAGTCGCACCTGGGCGTGGCTGGTACGCTTCATAGGAGGTAGCACGTGCGTTGTTCCCACTGTCAAAATTCATCCTTTCATCATAGATATCCCAAATCTTTAAAAATCGAGAATAAATAAACCTAATTTATATCATATCAATCATTCAAGTTAATAATAATAATGGCGAGAATAAGAATTATAGGATGATTTGCCAAAGTCATTGTTCTGCTCCAACCGTTTCCCAAATTCTTCTTCTTCCATCTCAAAAGGAGCCAAGGTGACCTAAGGCATAAAATCGACGTGCATACAATTAGTCTCAATTATGCAAACGATATTTACGTAACCATAAACCGCTAACAGGCCATATCCTTCTTCTTTTCTTATTACCTTATATCCCACCATTATCTGAAATTAACTCGAGCCCGAAAAGAAATACTCAACAAAGACGGGGGATGTGAAATAATTTGCAATAGTTTTTCATAAACTGTACCTGAAGGTGATTTTAAGTTTTACGGCAAAATATTCGGCTTTGTTTTCAACAGAGGTTTCGAATATGATACCCGGTTAAGATAAATAAAAACGTAGAACGTTTTTCCATGTGATAAAAAATGGATGCTGGAGCCAACTTCTTTGTTCCAAAAGAAAATCCTGTGCAATTAAAGCAACTGGTGGTAATTACTTTATTTGTACTTATACAGTGGTCTCAAATAGCAGAAAGTAGAATAAGTAGAAAAAAATGAAATAAAGGACCAAGAAAAAGAACTATACAATTGAAATGTTTAAAACAGGACAAACAATCTGATAGATAGATAGATAGATAGATAGAGAGAAGAACAAAAGGACAGCTTGCTTAATCTTCCACAGAACAAATCAATACCATCATACTTACTTCAGGAAGCAAACCAAAACATTGCTCAGCCAAAGGGAACGAAAGAATACGATCCAATAATCTCACCGGGGAATTAGATAAGAATAATTGGAATTTAAAATCCTTCCTTAGTAACTCTCTCAGAAACCAGTGATAGAAACCAGTATTGGAAATAGGAGGGCTGATGGGGGAAGGGAGGGGGGTGAGGACGAAGGAAAATGGAGAAAGAAGGACATAAGGGAGGAAGAGAGAGAGCAAAAGGGAGAAGTGATAAATGGGAGGGAAGGGAGCAAGAGACGGGCGAATAGATGTGTGGGTAGAGCGAAAGATGGGAAACTTACAAAGGAAGTAAAGAGAGAGAGAGAGAGAGAGGAGAGAGAGAGAGAGAGAGAGAGAGAGAGAGAGGAGAGGAGAGAGAGAGAGAGAGGATAAGACATAACCGCGGCAAGTCAAGCGTCTAATAACATCCTAAGAATGCAAACACCTGCCCAAACAAGCACACAAAGAGGAAAGTCTGGACCTAACAAGCGAAAGAGAGAGAGAGAGAGAGAGAGAGAGAGAGAGAGAGAGAGAGAGAGAGAGAGAGAGAGAGTTTTCGAAATTGAATTTAAAATAACAGGAGCTGTAACACTATAGGCAATGCCAGCTCCCGAGAGCAGGAACTTGACTCGGCCCCTACAACATATCCTCAAAATTCGACGCCAACAAACTCTGGATTCTCGAATGATATTTCCCATACACACTCGTTCGTTTTCGTGGTTTATCGCCTTAGAGGGAGAATAATGGTTCCTCGGGCCGATTAGAAAAAAAAAAAAAAAAAATGGGAAAGAGAGGTTGGCGTCAAAGAACGACGAGAAACACACATTAATTACAGAATAAAGCCAAGCTGTTGGCTTCCAATAAGCCCTCAATCAATCTGGACCAACGGCATCCCCTCAAGAGGTAACATCCCGAAAGGGAGAGAGGGAGGGAGGGAGTTAGGGAGGCAAGAGATGGAAATGGGATGGAGGATGATGGGATGACAGAAAAGATGCTTGCCACCGAGGATGCTTTCTATGAGAGTGGACAGCAGAGAGAGAGAGAGAGAGAGAGAGAGAGAGAGAGAGAGAGAGAGAGAGAAATATAATGACTTGTATAACATACATACATACACACATTATATATATATATATACATACATATATATAAGTTTATATATATATATATATATATATA
Source organism: Palaemon carinicauda (assembly GCF_036898095.1). NCBI lineage: Eukaryota > Metazoa > Arthropoda > Malacostraca > Decapoda > Palaemonidae > Palaemon > Palaemon carinicauda. The sequence continues at coordinate 23,695,150 of NC_090745.1, forward strand.
TATATAAATATATAACTTATATATATATATATACTTTATAAATATATAACTTATATATATATATATATATATATATATATATACTGTATATATGTATATATAATAATATATATGTGTATATATCTATATATATATATATTCATTATATATATATATATATATATATATATATACTGTATATATGTATACATATAATATATACCTGTATGGTATATATGTGTATATATATGTGTACATATATATGTGTATATATATATATATATATATATATGTATATATATATATACATATATATACATATATATAATATATATAGAGAGAGAGAGAGAGAGAGAGAGAGAGAGAGAGAGAGAGAGAGAGAGAGAGAGAGAGAGGAAAAAAAGTTTCGACATGCTCACTTTTTCCCATTCAATAATTGTCTCCATGTTTTCTCACTTTCTGCAACGATCCACCAACCAGAGAACATCCAACCTTTGCAAAATTTTCATTTGATTCCATCTTCCAATGATTCCTAGATGAGGATGTCCCTACTTCTTTTCTTTTTCTTTTTTCCAATGAAACTTAGAGACGGAGGAGCGAAGAACTCTCCAGCATTTCTTTTTCTTTTAAAAAGTTTTGGCAAACATTTTTTTTTCTCAACAAGTTTAACCATACAAGTTTGAGGCCTTTCGCTTTCAAAACTTATATATTTTCTTTTCTTTTTTTGTTTTTTCCTGACAACATAGCTTCTTCGAAAATTACACCACAACTCAAGTCTAGGAGTAAAATGTTATAGGA
>NC_090745.1:23716426-23721426 GCF_036898095.1 Palaemon carinicauda
ACTAGCAGTGCACGCGGCTAGTAAATCAATGCTGCTCGGAATTTCTTCCGAGCGGGCATCGTGTAAAAGGCCTCATTAATATCAATTAATTGCTAATCCGCCCTGACAAAACCGCATGGCACCAATCCATTCGTGTGAAGCGAGCCTTTTGTGGCTGACAACAAATTGACTGAAGTGGGTCAGAAACAGATAAAAGAAGATGTGTGTAGTAGAGACTTACATTCCTAAGCAAATATTAATTTTCCCAACACGCGTGTTATACATCCACATAAAATAGTCATTTTTATTGTTTATGAATTGTTGCCGGTTCTTGCTGGTCATTGGGCTCGACACAGAAATACTCTCTCCTTGAATATGGAGAAATGTTCTGCAACGTCATTGTTTATTCATGCGCTTAATGTTACATTTGCAAGCAATGAAATATTTTGTTTGTCAGTTGTTAAGGCTGATGCGGGATATATTCGGCCTCTCTTTGAGGACTTATATTTGTTTCTTCAGTTGTTTACGTTTTCCCTTGGTTGAAGATTACTTATTACATTTTTAATATAATTCAAAGTTAACAGACAAATCCTTGATATTTTATAGCTTTATAGTCTGAATGCGTCACAGTTATTATTATTATTATTATTATTATTATTATTATTATTATTATTATTTCCTAAGCTATAGCCCTAGTTGGAAAAAAACAGTATCATATAGGGCCAAGGGCTCTGACAAGGAAAAGATCATATAGGCCCAAGGTCCCTGACAAGGAAAATAGCATAGTGATGAAAGGAAACAGGGAAACAGAACATTGTGCCTGAGTGTACCCTCAAGCAAAAGAACTTTAACCCAATATAGTGGAAGACCATGGTACAGAGGCTGTTGCACAACCCAAGACTAGAAAACAATAGTTTGATATTGAGGTGTCTTCCTCTACTGTAGACGAGCTGCTTACCATAACTAAAGTCTCCTCTACCTTCACCAAGTGGAAAGAACCTATTGAACATTTAATGTGCAGTAGTCAACTACTTGTACCAAATGGAAGGTAGCTATTGAACAATTAAACTACTTGTGAAAAAAAAAATCGGTTATCTCAGGATTGTCAGGTGCATGAGAAAAGAGGGGAATTTGCAAAGAAAGGTAAAACTATTCGGTATATGTGTCGTCGTCATCATTTCCTCCTACGCCTATTGACGCAAAGAGCCTCTCGGCATATGTGTAGGCAAGGAAAAATTAGCAGTAACATATTTGCAGACACTGATCAGTTTTCCGAGTATTACATATAACTTTTTTTTTTCTTCTTCTCCGATAGCCACCACTGACCAAGTGAACAGCGGATGTCCTCACACCTGTTTCTCCTTAAGGAACACCGGCTAGGCCATCATATCGCAGATAATAATTCCACCTTCCCAAACTCCGCATCATTTTTTTTTCTTCTGTTTTCTTTGATCTGCGCCATATCATGTTTCCTATTTTGGTTAAGAACATTAGGTTACTCATGCCATCGGCCTTTGTAGTAAAAACATCTGTTTTGTTTCATTTGAGCTTAGTATTGGTCATTTTGAATGTAGGAAGAATTTCATATATAGCTGTCACCTGTAATTTTAATTTGGTGCTGTATACATACACACACTATATATATATATATATATATATATGTGTGTGTGTGTGTGTGTGTGTGTGTATATGTATGTATGTATATTTATAAATTTTATTGTTTAATTAGAGTACTATTCATAAACACACACACATATACCGTCTATATATATATATATATATATATATATATATATATATATATATAATATATATATATATATATATATATACATATATGTATTTATATACATATATGTATTTATATACATATATATATATATATATATATATATATATATATATATATATATATAAAGGAACTATAAAGCATCTTTGCCTGTCCTGCTAGGTGACCTTGGTCAAGATTATCACATCAGTATAAATGATGTGTTTCTTCATTAAAGTACTAAACTGTTGCACATAATGTGACGATGCAGATTCCCTTTGTAACCATAAACGGACAGGATGACATATTCTCTTATGGTACCAATGTCTGTTTTAATAATCCTCTCTCTCTCTCTCTCTCTCTCTCTCTCTCTCTCTCTCTCTCTCTCTCTCTCTCTCTCTCTCTCTTGGGAGGACGGTTGGCTACAAGTGTGTCACTAAGACAGAAAACCGACATGAAATTTTGCCCCGTCAGACTACACAAATCCATCCTTAAGTGGAATTAGACATTGAATTGGTCAGTCTTATTTCTCTCTAAGCCTAATCCTGCCCTTTCTCTCAGACCTCCTTGACTTTTAATGGCCAACTGTGTATGGCAAAGGGTAACACCTTATAGAAAGTCTGAAATAATAATTATACGAAATTCACTCCTCCTATCTATTTTTTTTTCTAGAACAACTCTCGTTTTTCAAAGTTAATCTTATTTTCTGTGACGATAATTTTAAACTTTTATGACAATGGTCAGTGAGGAACATTTATGTGCATTTAATATCGGTCTCGTGATATGTAATTAATAATTAATCATCATTTTTCCCAAGTGATTAGAATGAATGGATATTGACCGAGAGAGTGGCTTGATGACATTTGATATGCTAAAATTCTCTCTCTCTCTCTCTCTCTCTCTCTCTCCTCTCTCTCTCTCTCTCTCTCTCTCTCTCTCTCTCTCTCTCTCTCTCTCTCTCTGGTTGCAATTTAAATTTATCTGCCGAAATATATCTGTATTATATATATATATATATATATATATATATATATATATATATATATATATATGTATAATATATATATAATATAATATATATATATGTATAATATATATATAATATAATATATATATATGTATATATATATATATATAATGTATATATTCGTACGTGTGTATAATATATCTATATATACTGTATGTATAGATATATTGTATATAGACACGTGGATGGGTGACCTACCTCCCATTCATTAACAACACAGGGCCCTTTATTTACTTATTTAGCTCAAATACATAATATAATCCAATCCAAAAGTTATTGAGGTGATATATATATATATATATATATATATATATATATATATATATATATATATACCTACCTACCTACATACATACATACATACATACATACATACAGTCACCGTATATTGAAACACTTGCACTTGTGTCGTTAGGTACATTCCTTCTGTATATACGTATATATGTCAAGTTGCGTATAATCTTTAAAGAGTACAGCGCACAGGATTAACATATAGTCACGTATATGTAAGTTGAAACTATGCCTTTAATAATAGCCTTTCATTTCTCCAGTGTAAGATGGTAGCACAGACCCCACTCACGGCATAATTCTTCATTATTATGTAAATGGACGTTCTTCTTCAGATTGAGAAATCTAATTTGAATAGTCTTTTAAATAGACTTGCTTCTCTTATGGAAAAAGACAATGAAAGTTTTCGCTTCTTTTCTTGACAGAAGGTTTAATGTTTTTGTTTTTGCTTTTTTCTTGTAACAAGTTATTAGCTGATTTTTTATTATTTTATTGACTTTTTTTTTTTTGGTTGAATAGATTTTTCAAAACCTGTATTTGATATCTCATAGTTTTCCCGTTCAAATTTAGAAATTGTCCATACATTTTCGTTATAATTAGAACTACTGTAATTTTAACAGCAATGATTTTTACAATTGCAGTAATAATTTTAATGATAAAAGTTTTAGTAATTTGATTATATACTACTACTAGTTCTGTTATAATTTTTATCAGTACGTTGTTTTTGTTATTAAAACCCAAGGCGGATATTGCCAAAGTTCACTCGTATGACTATACTCTTACGCTTGAAGGATTGCACAAGTATTACCTTAAAATAACTTCACATCTGATTTATCTATTTATAAATTACCTTTCATAAATAATGTTGAAGTCTCAATCAACATTATTTTTCAATATCTGGAAAATTCATTTATACTTAAGGCTACGGAAAATTACCGAAAATCATAAGTGACAGATTTTCATAGAGTTTAATTGTTTTCAATATCATTGCCTGTTGCCGCTTGCATCAGATGCTAAGTATTGTTGTACAGTATGTTTCCGTTTTGGATTGTATATATTTTTATGTACAAAGTTTCAGCGTAGAATATAGGATAGAGAGATACAGCTCATGAGTTCTTGGATTATTGAATGAATGAAAATGTCGGAAAAACAGTAAAAATTGAAATTGATGGGGGAAAAAATCCTTTTATACTGATTTGCTTTATTTGTTGACAAGAAGCCCATTTTCTTTCACACCTTCTAATTCCCCGACAAATCCAATTTTATAACCCTGTTTCATTGAATATCTGTCTGTTTGCATAACCTTGTTGCACATTTCTTTTCTGAAATTCGCAAATACACGTTCGCCTGCTTATGCCTTGATGAATGTGTTTGTCTTGTTAACATCTGCTCGCGAGAATTCGAGTTTTGTTTTATTATTGTTCGTTCATGTGTCTGTTCGTATTAGTGGGGATTTAATCTTTTTTTTTAGATGAATATATCTTTGCTGTGATGTTTCGAAATTTGTAGATGATAGAAGTTGAGGAAAAATACACTGAAGAGAGATTGAGTATACGAAAGCTATGTGATGTATATTTTCCTGTATCAAAATTTCCAAATTGTCTGAAGGTTGGTTTAACTGCGACCTTATATTTGTGGATTTATTGTATATTTTGCTGTATCAAAATTTCAAAATTATATGCATTTTGGGTTAACTGCGACGTTATATTTGTGGATTTGTATATATTTTACTATATCAAAATTTTCAAATTTCATAAAAGTTGGTTGAGCTGCGACCTTATATATTTGTATTTATTTTGATTTTGCTGTATTAAATTTCCAAATTTAACTGTGACCTTCTATTTATGGAATTATTTTGTATTTTGCAATAAAATTTCCAAATTGTATTAAAATTAGTTTAACTGCGACCATATATTTGTGGATTTCCCTTCCCTTGTA
>NC_090745.1:23726426-23744474 GCF_036898095.1 Palaemon carinicauda
TGGATTTATTATACACATTTTTATAACCAAAACTTGACAACGTTTTTAAGGGTAAGAGTTGTTGTTATTTTAAGAAATTAGGAATCAATGTAATGAAGATAGAAGGAACAGTAGAAGTAACAATTATTGTTGTTAATTGAGCAATATCTTTAGCCGCCTTCTCTTCAAACGATACCACCTTTTGATGCTGTATTTTAATTTCACGTGTTGTTGTAGCGTCATCCATATGTTTTTATATCGCCCCATATTAAAATTGTCCTATTTTTTTTCTATATTGTTCCCTTATTATTTCCTTTTCGTTCTCTTGTTCCCTTGCTATTATTTTTCTTTCGTTCTCTTGTTCCCTTATTATTTCCTTTATGTTATCTTGTTCCCTTATTTTTTCCTTTTCGTTATCTTGTTCCCTTATTATAATATCCTTTTAGTTCTCTTATTCCCTTATTATTTTCTCTTCGTTCTCCTTTTCCCTTTTTTCCTTTTTGTTCTCTTGTACCCTTATTATTTCCTTTTCGTTCTTATGTTCCCTTATTATTTCCTTTTCGTTCTCTTGTTCCTTTATTATTCCCTATTCGTTCTCTTGTTCCCTTATAATAATTTCCTTTTCGTTCACTTGTTCCCTTATCATAATTTCCTTTTCATTCTCTTGTTCCCTTATTATATCCTTTTCGTTCTGTTTTCTTTTCTCGATAATGTCTCTATAGGCATTTCATCAAGGCCACGGAGATAACACCAGATTTCTTGTTCCCCCGAATCGAAGTGTTCCAGTTTTTGTCTTCAGTAGGTAATAGGAAGGCAACGCAAATCGGATTCTCCCCTTGTCACTCTACCACCCCCGCCCCCATCACTGCTCATTCCGTTTCGCCTGGCTGATTGCTTGCTGGATCCCCCCCCCCCCTCTCTCTCTCTCTCTCCCCCTCCTAACCCTCCCCCCCTATAACCCATTGATCTCCTTTCCTGCCAACTCTATAAAGCCGTTTTCCTTACTCATTATCTGTGGCTAGATTTAAATATACTTTTTCTATCGTCGAAGTCCAATTGAGTCGTGCCTTAAACGGCAGTTATTGCCTTCACGATTGTCAGGACGTTTTCTGTGGACCATTAATGTTGTCGTGTTCTTGTTTCAATGGAGTATAATGATGTATTTATGTTTGTTTCCTTTTATGGTGTTTTTAAATACTGTTTGTGATCCTTTTCTTCCGCTGTTTTTAATGTTACTGTTCTTAAGATATTTTATTTTTCCTGTTCTTAAGATATTTTATTTTTCCCCTGTTGGGGCTCCTGGGCATATATTATAGCATCCTGATTTTCCAACTAATAATAATAATAATAATAATAATAATAATAATAATAATAATAATAATAATAACAATAATATTACTTCGAGATGTTTATGAAAAGTTGATACTCTTTCGCTAAAGACTACTTTTTCATATACATTTATTTGCTAAAAGGTTAAATATTTATGCAATATTTTCCTTATGTATTGGTCATATAATAAACCACAGAAAAAAAATTAGGCGAATAGTTCACATGGAAAAGATAATGAAAGATACACTGTTGACTTTGAGTTTTTCACTCTGATAAAGAAAGATTCACTTTGGAAATTAAGAAATAATTCGTTGTTAAAAAAAATAGTTTCACTTTAGAAATGAAATAATTTATTTAAAAAGATAAAAATGCACTTTGAAAATCAAGAAATAATAACTCGTAAACATTAAATATTCAGTTTGCAAACCAAGAAATAGTTAATGATATAGAATAAAGATTCACTCTGCAAATAAAAAAAAAAAGCTAATGATAAAAGATAATCAACTTGAAAATCAAGAAATAGAAATAGTTGATAAAAAAATAATCACCTTAGATATCAATAAATTGTTAATGGTGAAAAAATAACATTGAAAATCAAGAAATAATTAATGATAAAAAAAATAAATACCTTGAAAATCAAGAAATAGTAAATGATAAAAAAAAATAATCACCTTGAAAATCAATAAAATGTTAATGATGAAAAAACAACGTTGAAAATCAAGAAATAGCTAGCAATAATAAAAAATAATCATATTGAAAATCAAGAAATAGTTAGTGATAAAAAATAATCGCCTTAAAAATCAAGAAATAGTTGAAACCGTACCGGTAACACCGGCGTATTTGTTTAAAGTCGCTCGCCATTTGTTTGTTTAAGATTGTATCTTTACGCCCCATCTGCTATCGCTTCTTGCCTAGCAGATATCTCCTACCTGGCCCTTCATTTAAATTGCAAATGACTTTTTCAAGTGCCACTGACGTCGAGTTAGTAACCCTTTCTGGTAGTTTTTGGGATAGCCTTGTTTCTTTAAATGTTTATAGTTTGATTTCAATTATTTTTATCACGCACATTTTTATGTTTTTATATAATATTGTACGTGTAACTCTCTCTCTCTCTCTCTCTCTCTCTCTCTCTCTCTCTCTCTCTCTCTCTCTCTCTCTCTCTCTCTCTATATATATATATATATATATATATATATATAATATATATATATATAATATATATATATATATATATAATATATATATATGTATGTGTATATATGTATATATATATATATATATATATATATATATATATATATATATATATATATAAATTTTGTTATACCTTTCGAGGCATGATATTATCCGGATATACTGTATTTCATAAATTAGTTTTCAGTAAAAGTTCCATAGTAGGTTTAGATCATACTATTTTTCTTTTCTTTTTAATAAAAGAAAATAATGTTATATCTCAATTTTATCATTTTATAAAGAGTTATAGGTGTATTTACCATCTCTCTCTCTCTCTCTCTCTCTCTCTCTCTCTCTCTCTCTCTCTCTCTCTCTCTCTCTCTCTCTCTCACGTTTTATTTACTTACCTCCTGCAATAGAGTTAAATCGATACGCATGGAACGGAAACCTTTGGATACGGGAGACCTCACACTTGTCTTTTTTTTTTTTTTTTTTTTTTTTTTTTTTTTTTTTTTTTTTTTTTTTTGTTAATGGAAGGAATTAAGATGCAGGAAAAGCAAGACAGTATAATAAGGAACGGTAAATTAATCATGGTGTAAACGGATTTACCTCCTTATTATTCGCAGGTCGTCCACTAGACTGCTCATTGATTCTAAAGGCTTGTTATCGTCCATTATTATTATTATTATTATTATTATTATTATTATTATTATTATTATTATTATTATTATTAAGCCTAAAGACTCCAACAAGGAAAATAGCACAGTAAGGGAAGAAAATAAAGGAAACAATAGTGTGTCAGAGTGTACCCTAGAGCATTAGAACTCTGACCTAGAGTCCTAGAAAGTGGAAGACCTTAGCCCACACAAGACTGTTCAGCCTACCACCACCTTTTAACGTAACTACAACCGGTATGAATAATTGGTTACAAAGAAAAATGACACCAGTTGTTTAAGTTATATTTGGTGTTATTTTTTTAACGCCGCCAAATACCTTGAGGCTATATCTTCTACGTGAATTTTTCAGATCTTTATCAAAATTGAAGGAGATTGGCTGCCACTTCGGTGTTTTTAAGTCTTGGGACCAGTTGTTCAAGTTAAATTTGGCGATATTTTTTTCAACACCGATCATCAAATAGCATTAAGCTAAGTTGTAAATATTCAACGAGATGAGACACCACTTCTGTGTATGTGAGGAAAGGTTTGATTCATTGATTCTTCACTGCCATTAGTGACTTGGTCAAAATTTGAGAAAGGGAAACATATCTTAATATCACCCAAACGATATCAACCTGGTATTCATTAGATAGGTCTGGATGAGCGCTTCCTAGTAAATAACAAGAAACTGGGGTTTTTTTATTGGCGTTGAAAGATTTTGGCAGTGAAAGAGTTAATGAATGCTTTGTACGGTTTGTTTTGTAATTCCATCTAGTGGTCCGATTGATTGGGCTAAAGAATGGATCAGTGTTCTCTTAGTGCGATGGCTGTAGTTAAAGGTCTCTTCTCTAACGATCACAGTATTCTTTTGTTCTTACTCTTATCAGAAATTGGCAGTGTATTAGATTTGTCTCAAATTTGCTCTTATTAGATTTCTCATGTTCTTTGGTTTTTGTGCTAAATTTGTTTTATAAGTTTCTTTCATTGCATGAGTTGAATTCGTTAATATTTATTTTTCGGAAATGTGTATATCATTTGTAGAAAATTATATATGTGACTATTCTTTTTTTAAATTTGTTTAAGATTTGATTATTAACATTTTATTTTTGGAAATCAGTTGCACTAATATTAGAACATTATTTATTCGAATAATTCTTACATCAAGAACGTAAACGTGAAAATATGTAATCAGTAAACCTGAAATGACAATAGACATGACTGAAGCCGAATTTTTGAAAAGTCAAAGATAAAAACCAATAAAGTAATAGCAACTCCTCCAAGTCTGAATCCGAGAAATGATCCCAGTAAATTCCTCCCGGGGGTGGCACCCTCTGTCAGAGGGGAGAGGGCTGGGGAGCACCGCTCAGCCCCAACCACGGAAGGCAGGAGGCGCCCAAGTTTTATATTGTGCTTACCTTTGCACATATTGGAAGGGTCTTGATCGGGGGAATAACCGATAGGCGCTGAAGCAAAAATGTTGCTGCCAGGTCTTCCTTACTCTCCATTACGCCATTTTATTTCCTTCATATTTCTTCGTCGTGTTCCTCTTTCGATTTTTCGTCGCTGTATTTATTTTGATGTCAGTTCTCAAAAGAGCAAATTTCTAACATAATTTCTTTATTATCATTATTATTACTATTTATTATTATTGTTATTATTATTATTATTATTATTATTATGATGATGATGATGATGATGATGATTTATTATTAATATTATTATTATTATTACTACAAGCTAAGCTAAACGCCTATTTGGAAATGTAGGATGCTATGAGCCCAAGGGCTCCAACAGGGAAAAACAGCCCAGTGAGGAAAGTAAATACGAAACTACAAGAGATGTAATGAACATTTAGAATAAAATATGTTAAGAACAGTAACATTATGAAAATAAATTTGTTTTATATAAACCATAAAAAGGAAGATATTTCGATTTTTCGTCATGTTCTTTAGTACTGTATTTGTATTATGATAATTCTCAAGAATAACAAATTTCTCTATTCTTACTTCGAAATCTTTTTTTTTTTTTTTCACGGTATCAATGATCATCCAGAGACAAGGTTTAAATTTTTTAAAGCTAATGATATTGTTATGGTAATTTTGGTTTTACTAGCTTCAAATTTAAGGAAATTTGAAAAGTTTTAAGGTAATCTAGGTAAAAAAGCAGCAGTATCTAAGGTAATGGCCACATGCTAAATTTTAAACCTTTTAAAACTTTTTCTCGTGACTTTTCCTCATCTTACTTTGGTTTCCCCAATACCTCCGGTTTGGAATTTTGCAGTTGACCTTCAACTTAGATTACTTACATATTCTTACCTTTTGATCTACAAGTGAAAAAATATTAAAATACATTCGTTTTTTTTATGACTATCTACAATATCTCTGGTTTGCAGTTGATCTTCATCTTGGATTGCTTACATATTCTTAGTTTTTGAACTACAAAATGTGAAAATATTAAAATACATTTTTTTTTATTACTATCCCAATATCTGGTTTGCAGTTGATCTTCATCTTAGATTGATTATATATTCTTAACTTTTGATCTACAAAAATGGGAAAATGCTAAAAAGTATCTTTTATATTACTTTCTTTTTTTCCACTTAGGGAGAAAATACTAAGTCGATATCGTTTTATTTTCCTACTCGAGAATTTTTGGAACATAAGAAAAGAGGACTGCATTATTGGGAAACCGTATATGCACTAACGATGCTTATGATGACCTTGTTCCCTGTAAGGAGATTGGAACTTTACTGAATAACCTTATCCGAGTTTATAGATGAACCAGCTTAACACGAAATTTATTCATATTAGCAAATTATAACAATGGTTCATAAATTTTTTTTAAAATAAAGTTCTTTATTGTCAGTCAGAAGCAGAATGAGAAAGAGTTGCCTGACTAAATGATATTAATTATCTAAGCTACCAATGACATGTTTGTATTTTATGAATTAATTATATTATATTGCTTGAGGTATTTTGCTTCTGTATGTTTGTTCTGTGTTTCGTTAAAAGGTATTCACTGTATGTCCAACAATATGTTAAATCTAGTGGTTGTTGAGAAATACTTCATCTTTCAATTTGGAAAGCCGGTGTTTCCTCATTTTTTTCCCTCATACCGTAATTGCTCAGTAGCTACTTTCCTCTTGGTAAGGTTTTAAGAGTAAAAGAGAAGAGATTCTTCAGCTATGGTAAGCAGCTCTTCTATGAAAAGGACACTTCAAAATCAAACCATTGTTCTCTAATCGTGAGTACTGGCATAGCCTCTGCGCCATGGTCTTCTGTTGTCTTGGGGTAGAGTTTACTTGCTTGAGGGTACACTCATGTACACCAATCCATCTGTTTCCTTATTTCCTTTCTTCAGGGGGCTGTTTTCCTTATTGGAGCCCTTGGGATTATGGTATCCTAGACTTCCAACTAAGGTTGGCTAGTAATAGTAATAATAATATTAAAGCTTTATAGGCGAAAACTGGTCATCACATTTGCGGTTTTCCCAATATAATTTTGTGTGTGTGCGTATATATATATATATATATATATATATATATATATATATATATATATATATATATATATATATTAATATATATATATATATATATATAATATATATACACAGTTACAGATTTATAAGAAGCTAGACCAAAGTAGGATATGAGTACCTTTATCTCCTCTGGGCATCGAAGAAATATTTTACAGAAAATCCGAATCGCCCTCCAGACAACACTCCAAGCTTTGTATATGTGACGTCACGAGCCTCGAAAGATTTCGTAAACAAAACTCCATTAGCGTCTTTTGAACGAGGAACTGTGACACCGTAAGTATTTACGAAGACGCCGTGCTCTTAAGCCCATTTACTCCGGCGTTGAGACTGCTTGCATCTTTGCTATCTCATCGTTAATTTTAATTTTGCTATCTCATCGTCATGTCTGGTTTTGTCATGCGCCTTGCATCGGTGCATTTAGCTACACAATGCCACTGATAAGTTGAATTCAGCATCTCAAAGAGCTTGCTGATTGCTATTTATATCATACGATAAGCATCTAGCCTTTTAGCTCTCTCGGCCATTTAAGATATGATGTAATCTTTCATTGCATTTTAAAGCGGTGCTCTTTAATCTTTTTGAGGTGAATTTATGAGCTTGCATAGAGGCCATATATATATATATATATATATATATATATATATATATATATATATATATATATATATATATATATATATATATATATATATACAACAAATACAGCCGTATCTTAGTCTACTGTAGAACAAATATCTTAGATATATTCTTTTTCATGCTTAGGGTTATGCTTGTTTTCATCACCACGCTGGTCGCTGCGGATTGGCGATGATGGGAGACTTTAATCTGATGGCTCACATCAACCCAACCTGGTATGTGTCCTTGACTAGTACAGGTTCGCTGATCGTGGCGATACACAAACCCTTTCCCTACGTTAAGGTATTCCCCATATATATATATATATATATATATATATATATATATATATATATATATATATATATATATATATATATATATATATATATAAATATATATATATATATATATAAATATATATATATATATATATATTTTTTATTTTATTTTTTTTTTTTTTTTTTGTCACCCCAACATACTTCCCCACGCCCTGTAAGCTTACGCAGCTTTTATGAATCCAAATTAAGGCTGATTTATTTCCACATTACTCTCTCTATCTCTCCTCCTGCCCTAACTCGCACATAGTTATGTCCGTGTTTATTCTCTTTTAATTATAAAAAAAAGGACCATCTTAATACACCGAGTGTGAGATCCCACCACGCCTTTTTAATCCTCTCGCCCAGACGAGGTAAGAACTGACTGCGAGCTCGTTCGAGTTGATTTAAGGTAGCCCTGGGGTTTGCACAACACCCGAATAAAAGGAGACATAAAATGCTTCTATTTGCTCTACGGGGGCCATCTGATTAGGCCCATTTTGTGTGTGCTCTTGTTAAAGGTTTTTTTTTATTGAAATGAGAGAGAGAGAGAGGAGAGAGAGAGAGAGAGGAGAGAGAGAATCAGTGTGACTTTAATTACATTTAGAGTTTAGTACACTTGTTTAAATATTTAGTCATTAACATGAGAGAGAGAGAGAGAGAGAGTAGAGAGAGAGAGAGAGTACGTAATTAAACTTTTGGTTGTAAAAGGTTGTCATTTTATTTCGGTCGTAACATAATTATGTTCGTCCCTTTTTTTCTGCCGGTAGATGCCATTGATGCTGAGGAAGGTATGGCTGACATATATATTTATAATAGAAAAGGTATGTCTGAAAGATAAGAAGGTTTATTAACCAAGAAAGAAACAGATTGCTGTTGAAAACCTCAGTATATAAAAGAGAGAGAGAGAGAGAGAGAGAGAGAGAGAGAGAGAGATTTCGCGATCTGGCAAGATGATAAATCTCGGATCCTTTGCATCTTCCTCCTCCTCTACTACTCGCCTTCCACCTCCTTCTTTCCTCCTCCGGCTCTTGCTCCTCCTCTACTCCTCCCCCTTCCTCCTCCACCCCTCCTCATCCTCCTCCTCTTCTTCGTTCTCCTTCCCCCTCCCATCTCTTCCTTCCCCCTTCCATCTCCTCCTCCCAATTCCATCTCCTTCCCCTTTCTCCTCTTCCCATTCCTCCTGCTCATGCTCCTTCTCCCTTTCCTCCTCTTCTTTACCTCCTCCTCCCATTCCTCCTGCTCATGATTCTTCTCCCCTTACTCCTCTTCCTTCCCTCCTCCTCCTGCTCATGCTCCTCCCTCCTTTCCTCCTCTTCCTTCCCTCCTCCTCCTGCTCATGCTCCTCCCTCCTTTCCTCCCTCTTCCTTCCCTCCTCCTATTCTCCTGCTCATGCTCCTTCCCCCTTTCCTCCTCTTCCTTCCCACCTCCTATTCCTCCTGCTCATGCTCCTTTTCCCCTTCCTCCTCTTCCTCCCCTCCTCCTCCTCCCATTCCTCCTTTCCTCCTCTTCCTTCCCCTCCTCCTATTCCTCCTGCTCATGCTCCTTCTCCCCTTACTCCTCTTCCTTCCCTCATCCTCCTGCTCATACTCCCGCTCCCATTCCTCCTCTTCCTCCTCTCCTCCTGCCATTGCTCTGCTCATGCTCCTTCCCCCTTTCCTCCTCTTCCTTCCCCTCCTCCCATTCCTCCTGCTCATGCTCCCTTCTCCCCTTACTTTTCTTCCTTCCATCCTCCTCCTGCTCATACTCCCTGTCCCATTCCTCCTCTTCCTTCCCTCCTCCTCCCATTCCTCCTGCTCATGCTCCTTCCCCCTTTCCTCCTCTTCCTTCCCTCCTCCCATTTCCTCCTGCTCATTGCTCCTTCTCCTCTTACTTTTCTTCCTTCCATCCTCCTCCTGCCCATACTCCCTGTCCCATTCCTCCTCTTCCTTCCCTCCTCCTGCTCATGCTCCTTCTCCCTTCCTCCTCCTCCTCCTCCTCCTCCCGAAGAGCTGCGTGCGAAAAGGCAGTTTGTCAGGGTTGCAGGAACACGGGAAGTTTTCCAGCTTAGTCGTTAACATCATCCGGGGGTCTTCTCTCTTCAGCGAGACATTATGTCGGTAGATTGGACGGTTCAGACGTCGTTTATCCGTTCCTTTGTAGCTGCTAACAATGCTGTCTTCGCCGTGCATGATTTAACGACCGTCTGAGCCCTGGCTTAGCGGACAAGCAATATAAAAAATAAATGATTTATGCAATTTTGTTTTTTCAAGTTGTCTGAGAGGGATATTTATATAATTTTTATATACGTGCATAAATTATCTGCAATGAGGCTGTACAAGGTTCAGAATCCCCTCTATATAATAAAGAGAAAGTCTTTAGATCTCATCATCTCCTCCAACGCCTATTGACGGAAAGGGACTCGGTTAGATTTATGCCATTCTTCAAAAACTTGAGTTCTTAAATCACTACTTCTCCATTCATGATTTCCTACTCCGCACTTCGTGGTCCTCAACCATGTAGGCCTGGGTCTTCCAACTCTTCCAGTGTCTTGTGGAGCCCAGCTGAACGTTTGGCTATATATAAATATATATATATATACAGGTATATATGTATATATTTTTTTTTCTGGTCACGCTGATCTCTCCCCGTCCAAGTTGGGGGGAGAGATGGTAGTCATACCGTGGTGAGTGGGAGGTGTGTGTGGTGTGTGTGTGTGTGTGTTCGTGCGTGCATTTCTATCTAAATATTTAGGCGTCATTTTTGACGGGTCGCGTACACCAGTTCATACATAATTGTTGTTCGAGTTTGTCCTATATATTCTTAAAGGGTTCTGAAGAGTTGTGAATATTTTGATTTCTGTTTGTTTTTTCATATCCCCTCTGCTTAAAACATATTAATTATCCATAAAAATTTCTTAAACAGTTATTTGACTTGCTCAGCTACTTATAACGTAGTCTAGTATATAGAAACATATAGACTAGAGAACTAACGTACATACCGCACAGCTGCTAGCCAATTGGTTGATGCACGGCTGTCTGTGTGTGCACGGAACATCTTCATAAGTGCAGCGCAACTTATATGTCCCACCGGCGTACACTGCCTAATACGTCATCTGGTGGCAGTGGCACTTGACAGCGCTAACGACCGTCGGAGTGTCACTCAAGCAATCAGTCTCTTCGCTGTCAGATCCAATGTCGGTCTAATCGGTGCTTGAATCACGGGACCCTCCGCTGAGCTCGCCCGCTCACTTCCTGCATCCGTAGGTCGTCCGTGTGAGGTCCTCATTGTCATGCTATGTTCCGATGCACTATATATAGTATATATAGATATTTCAACCTCGACAAACGCATCCGTTTTAGTCTACTACAGGACAAAGATTTAGAAATGTCAATTCATGTCGGGTTTGGCCAGTTTTCATCACCGCGCTGGTAAGTGCGGATTGATGTTGGTGTGAGATTTTCTTCTGATCGCTCACGACAAACCAACATACTATGTGTGGCCCTGACTAGTACAGCTTTGCTGATCGTGGCAATACGCCAACCCCTTTCATCACGTTAACGTATCCCCACTTAGAAAGGGATATATATATATATATATATATGTGTGTGTGTGTGTGTGTGTGTGTGTGTTAGATTTAGCAGATGATGTATGAATAGTATTAAGAATTGAATGGTATTGAAGTTGAGGGCAATTTAATTTTCATGATGGATGTAAATCTTGTTTTTGAATTGTGGTTTCTCAAAGTGGGCGGTAGAAAGATTCAGTAGTAGGTTGGCCAAGGCCCCAGCCACCCGTTGAGATACTACGGCTAGAGAGTTATTGGGTCCTTTGACTGGCCAGATAGTACTACATTGGTGCCCTCTCTGGTTACGGCTCATTTTTCCCCCTGCTTACACATACACCGAATAGTCTGGCCTATTCTTTACACATGCTCCTCTTTCCTCATACACCTGACAACACTGTGATTACCAAACAATTCATCTTTGCTCAAAGGGTTAACTACTGCACTGTAATTGTTCAATGGCTACTTTCCTCTTGGTTTGGGCAGAAACCGGTTAGCTATGGTAAGCAGCTCTTCTAGGAGAAGGACACTAAAAATCAAATCATTGTTCTCTAGTCTTGGGTAGTGTCATAGCCTTTGTATCATGGTCTTCTACTGTCTTGGGTTAGAGTTCTCTTTCTTGAAGGTACACTCGGGCGCACTACTCTATCCGTTTCCTAATTTCCTTTCCTCACTTGGCCATTTTCCCTGCTGGAGTTCTTATGTTTTTAGCATCCTGGTTTTCCAACTAGGGTTCTAGCTTAGCTGTTAATAATAATAATAATAATAATAATAATAATAATAATAATAATAATAATAATAATAATAATAATAATAATAATAAAGGGGGTGGTATGGTTTGGAGTAAATGGAATTCTCCGGCAAGGGTTATGTATCCATTCTCTGTACTGTACTGTTCGATTTGCCAGAAAGCACAGTACAACTGTGGCACTGAATAGAGGGCAGTACGACAATAGTATATGATAGTTGGGAATTGTCAAGAGAAACTTCTGAACAATTGAAAGATTTTGCAAAAGAATGTTGAAAGTTAGTGGGAGTGAAAGTATAGTCATAATAACGATGGATGATACAATGATAATTAATAAGAAGAAAAACAACTGAAATGAAGCGACAGAAGAATTA
Organism: Palaemon carinicauda; assembly: GCF_036898095.1. NCBI lineage: Eukaryota > Metazoa > Arthropoda > Malacostraca > Decapoda > Palaemonidae > Palaemon > Palaemon carinicauda. The sequence goes on from NC_090745.1 coordinate 23,738,702, forward strand.
ATTTATTTTTTGGAGGAAATTGTCCGTGAAAGATAATGATTATATATAAACCACGTTTTCCCCAAACGTCAACGAGAATTATTGAATAGAATCTCAAGTTGTGTTCCTGTAGAGAGATAGACAGTTTATCTTCCATCGCGGCGTTACAAGCGAAGGTGCTCATCGTAAAGCTACTTCTGTCTATCTTTACGACTAAGTGCAAATTATAGACAGGGTGATTAAGGAGATAAGAACCCTTTGTTATTGGTTTATTGCCATCTGAGAGGATTTTGGAGTCCTCCCAAATTCTCTAATTTACGTAAGCATTTTTACTTCTCTCCCTCTCTCTCTCTCTCTCTCTCTCTCTCTCAGCATTCATATTAGTTCAGTTATGTATGTAAAATACTCTCTCTCTCTCTCCTCTCTCTCTCTCTCTCTCTCTCTCCTATTGGTAGAGTTATGTTTGTAAAGTACTCTCTCTCTCTCTCTCTCTCTCTCTCTCTCTCCGAGTTATGTATGCAATGTACTTTTTTTATAAATTTACATACATTGTCGTTTTTGTTAGAATTACTGTTAATGCTCTAGAATTAACTTTATTTACGATTTTCATTGCTTATTCTACTGTCGAAAACAAAATAAATGAGTAAAGTTTAATTTAAACTATACATATAGTTCTATTTTTGTAGGCATCCGTTACATTGTGTGTTTATAGAAATTGCTGTGATGTTAAGCAGTGTTCATTGGTACAATTTTTTGATGAATAATAAAATTTTCCAATTAAATATTTGAAAGAAATACCCTATTAGATTACGATTGTATAGTCAGTTTTAGTTAAACAATTGTTCTAATTTTTTTAACCATCCATTACGTTTTATGGACAGTGTATATACTTTGAATATTATTTTAACGTTACAGTTCTTAAAATTTTTTTATTTTTCCTTGTTTCCTTTCCTCACTGGGCTATTTTCCCTGTTGGGACCCCTGGGCTTATAGCTTCCTGCTTTTCCAACTAGGATTGTAGCTTAGCAAGTAACAATAATAGTATTGTGATGTTAAGCATTCTATTGTTGGTTGAATTTGTGATAAATAACAAATATCACAAATCAAAGATTTGAAAGAATATACATGAATTCAAGAAAAGTCTACCACTCAGAAAAGATGCAAGAACGTAAAAGGCAATGCTATATGCTGTACTTTTATTACCCCTGATATCTTTACATTTTTTTTCTTGTTGCTTTGAACATGCAGCCATTAAGTGAACACAGTTAGATCCGAGTCCATTTCGCTCGTGTCGAGGAACCGCCATCGACCCAAATTCGACCCGAATTCGACCTGCTCGAGGTAATTCCTTATTCTCCGACTGTCTGTGTGTTTGATGAAATGTGAAAATAGGTTGGTGTGTGAAATATCCACCGCTGAATGGCATGTGACGTTTTCGTGCGCTAATGTGGGCGGGGTTCCGTCACCTCACCCCCTAACTCGCCATTGGGTGATACCACCCACTGGGCTGTGGTGTGAACTCACGCTGCGCCCAGGCCATGAATAATACAGGTAAATAATACCGCTTATCATGACGCTCGTGTACTTGTCGACATACTCTCTCTCTCTCTCTCTCTCTCTCTCTCTCTCTCTTCTCTCTCAGTAAATATTAATACTAACATTCATTGTTATACATTTCATCCTCTCTCTCTCTCTCTCTCTCTCTCTCTCTCTCTCTCAGTAAATGTTAATATCAACATTCATTGTCATACATTTCATCCCCTCTCTCTCTCTCTCTCTCTCTCTCTCTCTCGTAATAGTTATACTTCAATGACCCAACCTTTAAGCATTGAAGCTGTTCAAGACCCTCCTGAAGTATGGGATAGAAAATCCACCGTAAAGCAATATTTGCAAGAGTAAGATTTCATCTTTTTAAACATATTGTAGTTGCATTCTGAATTATTCAACTTCAATTGATTACTGTAAATTTTTTCAATTCGATTAATTCGCTTAGTTAGTTTCCTTTATATGTTAACATTCCTTTAAAAGAATAACCATTGTTTCAATGGGGTTCTAGAAAGTAAATCCTGGCCTTGCGGACGTCAAGTACCGTCCCAAGTCTTGACCAAGGTATATTCACTTTGCCTGATTATTTAAGAACCCCTTTTTGAAGACACACTATCCTCTGACTTGAAGGCTGTGTAAGAGAGGAGTTTATTGCCAATTGACTCTTGTTATTACACAGAATGAATGAAAACTTACGCATTGTATAGTTAGATAGAAACAAATTATGTCATTGCTTCTTATAAGTCACACATAAAGGAGTTATGGAACTTTCTTCCTCAGTACTTTTTGAATCTACTGGCGTTTTTAATGACAGATTGGCCATCTCTCTCTCTCTCTCTCTCTCTCTCTCTCTCTCTCATTGAAGATTTGTAACTCGTTCAATGGGATTTCTTGAAGCCTAGTCTTTATTTATGGTAGATTTTGAGTTCCATTTACTGGTTTACAATCTTGTTCTCTTCTCCATCTCTCATAATCATGGCAACACGTCTCGTCGCGTTGTTCAGGTGTTTACGTTTTCATATGTTTGCAACCACACGTGTAAGATAATTTTACTAAGGTGTCATCGTAAATAATCGGACTGTTGAACATAATTTGAAGTTAACTACTAATCCACGCGAAAGTTGATGTTTTAAGAAGTTTTTTATGTGCGGTTGAGAGCAGCCATATGCTTAAAAACATGACAATCCGGTTTTAAAACATTCACTTTATTGTACAGGTTATTTTAAAGCAGTTTGTTCGCAACAAAATCCTTTGTTGAAACTTGTTCTTTCTCTGCTAAAATTTATCGAAATGTTCAATATTTTCTCGTCTTGGTTATTTGTTCTTTACAAAGGTTTTATAGCCTTCTTACGTTATTCACATAATTTCTATTTCCAGGTAATTTCCGGTAATACATTTGCTTCCTTCAGGTCTTTAAATTACAAGTAAACCTGATTTTTTATCATAATTTCAGATTACCTTATGCATTAAATTGATATCAGAAACATCCCATTTTGGCAAAACCTCGAATTGACTGAAACCTGCATGTTATTGCGTAGCTTTTCATTATTAAAATGCATATATCAGTTAACATAGCCTTGTATTGGCATATATACCCATTGCGATAGGCAAAACCTCATATTTACAAACAGCATACACATCTAAATTGACATACTGCATAGATATGCCAATTGACAAAGCCTTGTTTTGCCTTTTACACACAACCGCAGATGACATCGCCTTGTTTTGACACACCACGCATCCTCCAGTAGACAAAACCTTGTATTGGCTTATACACACATGCCGCCACACCCAGCCTGCTTGCGTGTATGCACGTATATGTCGATATAGAATGTGCGGTACATATTCGCCCCCAATTATTAGTGCACGTACGTGGTTGCAAAGGTCCTTGCACGCACGCGACAAAATGCGCACACACGCACCTTGCCATCATCTCCTGCCTTTGAAGTATTTTGCACCGAGATCCCTTTAAATTTAGTCGCTTTGTGGTAATGGAGGCCACATGCCCCCTCACCCTCCCCCGTACTCTCCTTCGGTCGGTCGTGTGTTCTACTCTCCCCCTCCTCCCTCTCCCATTACCTTTCTCCTGGAACGCGATATGAGTTTCCAGGATTGCCTGGAGGTGACGGGCTGTCTGGATGAGTATGGCTGAGGGGGTTTCCTTTTTATTGAATACTAGTGTAAGTGACCCGTCAAAAGTGACGGCTAATTATTTAATTATTTAGATATGCACACACAAATTCAACCCTTCCAACCCCCTTCCCCTTTCCTAACTACAACATGGCAGTTGTGGTTTCCGAGTGTACATCTCGGTGTATCCCCTAGCACCAGGGTAAGACTATTCTCTTTCTCCCTACCCAAGGGACGGGGAGAAACCGAGTAGTTATATGGCTGGTAAAGCTGCTCAGTGGGACAGGAAGAAAGATATATATATATATATATTATATGTGTGTGTGTGTGTGTGTGTGTGTGTGTGTTCAGGCACTTACTCTTATTATGTAGGGAAGATTCCTTAACAGTCTGGTTTGAATTACAGTACTCTTGAGAGAGGCGTCTTGGATAACGTTACAAAATATTTAAATTAATAAAAAAGGATTACAAGTAATTAAAATTTGATTTCGTAATGGAAATTAGTTCATTGAACTAAACCCGCATGCTAAAATCAAAATGTAAATTCTATGGACAGTATTTGATAGAAGATGACTATTTTTAGTGATTAATATAGTACTGACGCTATAATTGGTATTACATAATGTGTAAATGAATATCAGTAACAGCTCATTTATGACAATTGTTTTTGTAGTGATAATATAAATTCATCAATCAAATCACAAATGATGTAGAGTAATTGCTTTTTAATACTTTTTTGAGCGTAATTGGAGTTCTGATATACTCTATACTACAGCATTTAGTCTTGATAATTTACAAACCATTTGTTTGTTATGGACTGATCATACAAATTTTACTTTTTTGTTGTGTAAGAATATATGGATTTCAGTAGACTTGTACCTTGATTTTGTTACGGAATGTATTACAATATGGATAGTCATACCAGAAGGGAAACAATGGTGGTTCGTGTATAGGCTTTTTAAGCTATTATTTATGACTGGCTCATTCAGAGGGTTTAATGGTTTCTCATGAATGACAGAAGGTAGAGAGATTATATATACATATGATCAGCACCCAGAGGGCTACCACAACGCTGGTATACATCATTTCTAATTATTGAAAAAAATTTTGGGTAAGTGTCAATAGAGTATATTCATTATTTTTGGAGCTTGAAATTGTGGTTCCTTATACCTTAAGTTGAATCATTATTTTACTTGTACACAAAGGACAGTTTTTGGAAATTGAAAATTCGGTTTCTGGAATAAAATTTGCTATGAATATTGTTATTGAATATATAACTTTATTTCATGTTTATTACTGCATTCATATTTTTTTTATTACATCATTCGTCGATTAGCCTGTTTATAAAATTATAAAAATTTGCAATCGTCAGATATACGATGCTGTTAACAAACGTGGCATCCTTTAATGGTAAATGAACACAAGTCCTCTTGCCGTGTTAATAATATATATATTTTTTTATTATTATTAATGAATAGTAAAATTTGTGAAGATATTCTATTGACAGTTTTGGAAATGCCTTCGTGGTCAGCATAGATCTGTTTTTTTATGTATCAAAACAATTTCTTCGGCGATTGCAAATTCCTTTTTTGATCCATGAGATTTTGACTATGACTGACCTTGACCCTTCAATCCAAAGTTTATAATGATAAATCTCCCTTAATTAGAGATGATATAAAAGAAATTTGAAATCTATATCGCCAAGATATCAAAATTAAAGGCCCAAATAACATTTGATGATGGACTGATACGTAAGTGTTTCACTGTAAGGTCGGCACGGTAAATCGAGAACGTAAAATGTTTGAAGATATTGTCTTAGAATAAGCAAGCACTAGAAACTCCCTCTTATTTCTACCCGACAGATTCTTTTTTTGGTTTTTATTTACGGGCTGGGTGTTTAGACAAAGGATTCTTTTCTCTCTTCTCCACTTCTTCCTGCCTTGGAGCATCGTCAGCTTGAGATACAAGCACAAAGAGCCTTTGCTTCAACCCAGTTACCTGAAAATTTTAGTTATGCGCAAATAGAATTATATTTGGAAAGAATGTGCACAAGATATTCTTTTATTTGTGTTTTGTTTGTGTATATATATATATATATATATATATATATATATATATA
>NC_090745.1:23744974-23749974 GCF_036898095.1 Palaemon carinicauda
AAAAGAGGAATAAAATCTATGATTTTAGATTACGTCCGTGACCAGAATAAAAATTTTAATCGAAGGATCTTAAATACGAGAAATTAAAAGAGCACATAACTAACAAGAAATCGGACACGTGGCTTTCTAACATACAGTATGAACTGTATGACTAAAGTTACAAATGTTTCTCTTAAACATTCTCAAAGCTCCAGCAGGTGAAAGCTTCACCTCTACAGAACATATCAAAGATGTAAAAAGAGCTTCAATCACTAAGCCTAGTTAGCAAAAACATCAATTGATTATTCAATTAAAAACTAATTTCAATTATACACTCATTATATATATATATATATATATATATGTGTGTGTGTGTGTGTGTGTGTCTACTTTTATACATACGACAGGTATTTTTTCGCCGTTCGTATCAGGAAGTGATTACTATTCTTATTTTAAACATGACGTTTCATATATATATATATATATATATATATATGATAACTTTATTTATCACATTAAGCCGTTACCCAAACAGGAGGTCCTATGTAAATAAAATAAAATAAATATATATGCATGTACATCTGTGTAGAGTATGTTTATAAAACACACACACACACACACGCCATAAGGAATTACATCAACCAAGGGCTACATAAGGGAAGAAAGCGTCTCTGATAACCCTCGTAAAAAAGGTGAACGGTGCCGAGGATAATCTGCGATTAAGTGCCATTAACAGTCCCTCCCATTAACTTTAAAAACCCACAAGAGGGGACAGCCAAGTACCGCGGAATCATGTGTAATTTATTCTCCCACGTCATCCACATGTTGAGGGCGGGAGGGCAACATCCGGTTGAGATACTGCAGGTAAGGTTGCACTTGAGAGAGAGAGAGAGAGAGAGAGAGAGAGAGAGAATAACCTACTTTTTGGAATAAACTGATACGTGTAACAGAAAAAAGCTTGATTTATTGCATGAGATGTGGGGAGAGAGAGAGAGAGAGAGAGAGAGAGAGAGAGAGAGAGAGAATAACCTACTTTTTGGAATAAACTGATACGTGTAACAGAAAAAGCTTGATTTATTGCATGAGATGTGGAGAGAGAGAGAGAGAGAGAGAGAGAGAGAGAGAGAGAGAAAATACATTTACTTCTTTGAATAAGCTGATACGTGTAACAGAAAAGAGGCCACTTTTTTTTTGTTTTGCATGAGATATACTGAATTTTTAAGACCGAAAATACCAGAACAGATAAAACGGAGAAAGGGTTAATTGCACTGTTAATTAAGAACGCACCAAACAAGTATTTTCCCAATCACGATTGCAACTCACTCTCTCGCATAAATTAGCAAATAATGACTGCTGAATTCTATACATAATCATCCTATTTCTCCCCCCCCCCAACAATATATCAATTCATAAACTAAGCATGTACAGATGGGACACAGGAGTCACTGGTACACCACGCTCTGATAAAGTGCACCCAGCCACACCCTTAGTGGGTGTAGAGTTCTTGTGTTTAGCCCAGCCCACCGCTCTGCCATCTGTTCCTACTCAATCTGTTTGGTTACTCGTCGCAAAGTAAGGGTGTGACATGATGCACTTCTTTTGGAGTAAGGCATGCCAGTACTCCCTATATCCAACTGTACTTCAATATTCTAGATGCAGTAAACGTCACAGCACTAATTTTACACCAAAGTATGTAAAACCCTAAGCCACGGGGCAGTATATTTTCGGCAACAATTTCCCATCCTCGATAACCATCAGAATATCTGGCCATCATATGCAATTCAAGCAATTATTAGCTTGAGGTCAAGGATGTAAACATAAAAGACAAAGGGTAGTCACCGAACAATGGAGGACTTCCGTCTCTTTAGTAGAAAGAATGAAATTACATAAATTCCATCATAATTATTTTTTGTCTCGTGGAAGGAAAATATCCGGAGATACTGACAAAGAAAATAATATAATGATACATACATAAATACATACTATATACATACATACATACATACATATATATATATATATATATATGCAATTGTGTATACATAAATATGTATATGATAGATTTTGCACATTTCTTCGTGGCCAAATGGTATGTCACTGTTCAGAAGCTATTGTCTTTGTGTGATTTCGCCTGGGGCTCTGATCCCAAGGTCGTTAAGAAAATCAAGAAATTCATGTATCAAAAATATATGGCTTATTTGAATACACACACACACACACACACACATATATATATTATATATATAGAGAGAGAGAGAGAGAGAGAGAGAGAGAGAGAGAGAACAACGCCATGATGTACAAAACACACTCAAATTTTCTAACACAATAATAAGGAATGAAAACGCTACCATTACTAAAATTTCAAACAACTTGTTAAATTGTCGAAACTGTTATATCCTCAAGTGCCTCGTTTGCTTAATGTTACCAACATCACAGTACATTAAACTTGATTTTAGAAGGATGCTTTTATGAATATCCTCCCATATTCGAACATTTTTCCGTCAAATGGAATTATAAAAGATATAAAAAAACTAACATTCAAAAATTGAATTCACTCAAACCTTAATTCTTTGAAAGGTATGCAGGACACGAGAGAGAGAGAGAGAGAGAGAGAGAGAGAGAGAGAGATCCATCATACCAGGGTTAAAATATTACCTTGGTGAGGTTATTGAAAAAAAATATTAGGTCAGACTTCAGAATTGAATTCAAGATGCCAGATAGAGTTAACTTTGTGTCAGAGAGAGAGAGAGAGAGAGAGAGAGAGAGAGAGAGAGAGTGAGAGAGAGAGATCCATCATACCAGGGTTAAAATATTACCTTGGTGAGGTTATTGAAAAAAAAATATTAGGTCAGACTTCAGAATTGAATTCAAGATGCCAGATAGAGTTAACTTTGTGTCAGAGAGAGAGAGAGAGAGAGAGAGAGAGAGAGAGAGAGAGAGAGAATGTAAACGTTCCTATGCATCATGAATTTTACTAATGAATGCAAGGTCAAGAACGTGCAACATAAGATTATAAAAGGAAAAAGAAAACCAAATAGACGATCGTAAACTTCGATTTCCTTTTCCTAAATTTTTTTTTTTATTTAATCTTCTAATCAAAATTCCGCTTCAACCAATGTCATCCACCTCATTTTTAACAATTATATAAGGAAAAAACTAAGTAAAAATTCTATTGATATCTTTGTTCTCAAAAAGAAACAGTTGAAGGAATTATAAAGGGTTATTTATCTAATTTTAAGAAGTTTATCAACAAATATTTAGTAACTACGCTTCCATCTTAAGCATATATATATTAAACAAACAGGATTAAATAATAGCAGCTTTTTACTTAGCATGCATATAAGTAATATAATACCACCTTCGTCTTTTAAAAATAATTTGTTAAAAAAATCGCATTAATAAATTAAAAAAATAATCAAAAGCAAAAAAAGAAAAAAGAAAAATCATCTAACAAGCCATTAGTTCGAATTAATCTGAAATAATCTGGCATGATCCTTCTGCACTCTATTATCCGAGACATTACGCCTCTCTCAACATCGGCCTCCCACCAACAGCATCCGCCCCGTGGGACCAGTGAACCTGCCTTATTTATCCTGCCATAATGCTTAGCGCTTCAGCAGGAATTAAAAACACTGGAGTATTATCTTACTGGCTTGAAATGATTAATGTACGGATTATTTTTTCCCGATTCTGTTTAAAGGTTTAAAGTTCGCTCATGAATGCCAAGGCAAGGGATACCCCTCTCCACCCAAGCTACGACCAGAAACGAGGCCGTCATATTCGAGACGGTCTTGCCAGGATGGGCCAGGCAATGGCTATTTCCTGCTGATGACTCAGCATGTAGACCTATAGGCTCTCACAAAACCCCAATCCTTGGCTCACAAGGGTATCGAGGTTGCAGACACTACAAGAAACTATCAAGTTTAAGCGGGAGTCTATCTCCCGTCCAGCAGAACGTCAGGCATGAAAGTTTCATATTTCTTTTGAAATGGAAACGAGAATAAATACAAATAACATTACTGATATATTTATTCAATTTGAACATACCAATCACCTTTATAAGTCTTAAGTTCGCAAAATACATAAAATAAACAAGCAGATGTATAACAAACTTTTTGCAAGAAGCATTTTTCCAATTTCAAGCCAAAACCACAAGTACAAAACATCAATTTTATCTCTGTTAAACAATTGTTCCACTATTGACTGAAATTCCAAGCCCAAAAACCCCAAAATACACAGAAAAATCGATAGCAAATATTAAACTAACTTCCTAATCCCGAGGCATTCAGATTATCTCGTCGATTTCCGAGAGGAACCTTTGAATCTGAAAACAATATAAACAAAGATCCAATCCGCCAACAATGCAAACAAGATCTTCGCTCGCGATCCAAATACACAAACCACGTGCAAACACGCAAACATCTTGTAACGTACATCTTCATTCGATGTTGCGAGAGGATTAACGAAATACAGAAATTAACGTCACGTAGGGTTAGCTTAACGCAAGAGGAAAGAAAAAAAATAGGTTGACGTCTCTACAAACTCCAATTTCATGGTGCCGGGGCTGGTGGCTCCAATTGGGAGCCCCGAAATGCCAACTATGTAAACAAAGTAAATACTCGCAAGACGCCGGCGAAAACATTTTAGTTTGTCAGGTAACAGGAATGTGAGAGAGAGAGAGAGAGAGAGAGAGAGAGAGAGAGAATAATGCTGAGTGCAAAACATAAACCAAATATTGAGAAGGAGAGAGAGAATAAAGGACGAACATGAAGCAAATGCGAAAATAATAAAAACAGAGAGAGAGAGAGAGAGAGATAGAGAGAGAGAGAGAGAGAGAAATTTGCAAAGGAACTATAAAACAAACATTGAAAACAAGAGAGAGAGAGAGAAAGAGAGAGAGAGAATTTGCTAAGGAACTATAAAACAAATATTGAAAACGAGAGAGAGAGAGAGAGAGAGAGAGAGAGAGAGAAATCTCTAATCACCAAATGACAACTTCTAATGGACGCAAGACCATCTCG
>NC_090745.1:23754974-23782474 GCF_036898095.1 Palaemon carinicauda
TGTCCATTAACCTAGTAAAATGACCAAAGAAACTTTAACAACGAACATTCTAGCGCCGTTTTAACCCACTTACACCGTCTTAGCTATACGAAATTATAAGAAGAATAAAAGAAAACGAGGTATCTGGTCTAAACAACACATCTGATAAGCTGTACCCGACGATCATTTAGCAATCAATTGCATCGTTTATCGGTCTGTGTCCGTTTTCTCTGCGGTAATTGCCGGTTCTGGTGTCGGTCCAGATGATCGTTAAGGAGTGCATTCCAGGTGGTAATGAAAGCACCTCCGTGAAATCTCTCTCTCTCTCTCTCTCTCTCTCTCTCTCTCTCTCAGTAACTTTAAACAGAAGCTTCAGATTTACAGTATTTATCAAAACTGTACAACTACTCAAACAAATCTCTCTCTCTCTCTCTCTCTCTCTCTCTCTCTCGAGAGAGAGAGAGAGAGAGAGAGAGAGAGAGAGAGAGAGAGAGAGAGGTACCGGACACAAACTGAAATTGAAAAGACACGACACACCACTCGATGTGGTAATTTATTTACATACAAAATAGCAAATACATAGAATAGACTTCCAGCGGATGTAGTGAACAGTAACGCAGTGAACGAATTCAAGAATGAGTTGGACAAAATCATAAAAACTGTCCAGACGTTTCAACTAATTCACTCTATCCAAGAGCAAATGCAGTCTCCGCAGGTGGACTAAAATGCCTTTGAGACATCCAAAATCCTTGAAACTCCTTGTAACTCTCAAAGTAACTAAAATAAAGGAAGCTTCCGATTTATATAGCTAAACTCTCTCTTTGTATATCTACACAAACATAATTTGACAAGATGGAGCACTGACACAGAATTAATTTTTTTTTCTGGCTACCTATCAACAAAAAATAAGGTAGGTAATTAATCTAATATAGAATTAAACCGAGAAATTATTGACAAACTGTTATTAAATAATAGGTTTTGTTACCATCTATTCTTAAATCGGCGTCAAATATATCTTAGGAATCTTTTCTATATAATAAAGAGCAAGTGTGTGTGTGTGGTGTATATATATATATATATATATATATGTGTATTATATATATATATATATATATCAGTCAAGCTCAGATCTCCCAGTCCCTCAGGTATGGCGGAGAGGGAGTAGTCATACCCTGGTGAGAGGGGAGTGCGTGTGCATATTTATCTATATATTTAGCTGTCATTCTTGACGGGTCATGCACGCTAGTACAAGAATAATTATTAACAGCACGTAATAACAAAGAATACTGAAATGAACGATACACCACGTGTTCTCTCTCTTTCTCTCTCTCTCTCTCTCTCTCTCTCTCTATAACAACGATTTAGACGTAAACCTGGATCAGGTAAGTAATGAAGGAGGTCATAAAAGACCAATCACAAAACCCCATCTTTTTGTTAAAAAGAAAACAGACAAGCAGCCAACAATCAAAGTGAAGTTGTTAGCTTGATTGTGCCTTAATTCAATCAAGATAAATGAGAACTCGTCTCAACTGCAAGAAATTGCTTGAAGAAGAAGAATTTGAAAAAAAAAAAAAAAGACGAACCTTCGCCAAAGGAGATAACACAACAGGCTCTCAAAAAAACATTGGTTTCTTTATTTTGTAGTTCGAGCAATTCAAGACAGCTCCGTGTCAGTTCAGCTTCAAGGTGCACGCACACACAAACACACATACACACATTCCCTCAAGGATTAGCCCGCCAAAATGTTAAATTTTCGTCTATTATTTATCTTAAGTAAACTTATTTTAGAATTTAAAACATGAACAAAAGAAAGGAAAATATAAAATTGAAAACTTTCAGACGATAAGGATACCAAAAACATCTTAACTCCCTACATGATTTTGTGACGTAAATACAAATGATGTTGATAATAACATAGAAAAAGAGAAATTAAATTAATGTCGTTGATACAAAGGATGTTGATAACAGAAAAAAGAAGTTAAATTAATATCGTAAATACAGATGATGTTGACAACACCAAAAAAAGAAATTACATCAATGTCGTAAATACAAATGACGTTGATAACAATAAAGAAAAAACGAATTAGGACGACAAACCCCCAAAAACACGAACAGAAGGCATAAAAAAGGGACCCATATTTCCAGATGGGGAAAAGTGCAGACTGATCAAAACAAGTCGCTCCGATTTTTTTCTCCCTCCACTACCGTCACAACTCTCCTTCCACATAGGAGGCATTCCACAATCCATTTTCTTCTCATTACCCCCACTTCTCCCCTCCCCCCTCCACCAGTCTCATTTCCTCTTAGTCACATGACCCGAGTAGACTTAATGATGTACGTAATTGATGATCCTCACAACGATGTGTTAAATGAAAGGCAGAGTTTTTACTTTTCTATTTTGTTGTCGTGGTGAATTTCCTGCACTAAATTCAATTAACTATTATCCTAAACATTTGGGAAATTGGGTGTTTAATCTTTACCGTATTGAAAATATTTTTACTTGGGTTATATGCAAAAACACACTCGCACACACACATATAAGATATATATATATACATACATACATTATATATATATATATATATATACTCATGTGCATGTATATATGCTCGTACACACAAACAAACAAACACACACACACACACACACATATATATATATATATATATACACACACATAATTATACATGCGTGTATATCATTTATTTCCCCTTACGTACTCCCTCCACAAATTTCCTCTTAAAGCATTTGATAGCAGGAAAATGGCAAAGTTCGTAATATAATGACAGTAATAAGTTAAAACATATAAAGCCAATTGTTTCTATATGGGAATCTTCATAATTAAAAGATGGACTGAAGTAATTCTAACAAAGTTTCGTATAGGTCATTCAAAATTGACATGTAGGTTTTTTAATGTTCACACCTTGTGAAGAAGTTCGCAGGTGCAATGAGTGTGACACTTTTAACCATAAAATATAATTTTAACGATTGTAGTTTTTTTTTTTAAAGCATCTACAGTATTTTTTGGGTAAGAAAGGTTTTTTTGCCTTTTTTATCGGAGTCTGAAAATTTCTCTACTTTATAAATTTTAGCTTTTTAAGAAACATAGGTTTTACAAATAAGATATGTTTATATCTATAATTCTAAGCTTATTTTCATCGCTTATATTCACTCTATATTATTACTTTATTTAATTATTAGCTTTAATATGAATAATATTTTTCTGTCTCTAATTTACTCTACCCAGCACTGTAAGAGTCGAGCTTTTAACTCTTTGGGCTGGTTAATCTCCCCCCTTTCAAAAATATAATTTGCTGAGAAAACAAGTCTTTAAGATTGAGGCTGCTGGCCTGTCTCCCATTTCTTGACTCCAGCTGTCCACCAAGATGTTAATTGGTACCAGCCATTGACGTCTGGGATGCCTGGCGGAAGGTAGGGAGTCATGGGTATGGCAAATGTCATCCAAAAGCTCTCATACTCAGAAAAAAAATGACTAATTATTAAAAGCATTTGAACGTCTTTTTTCACTGTACAATCAATTTTAAATGTACATGTAGCAATTAAATCGGTTGATACTACTTCATGCCTTAACAATATATATATATATATATATATATATAGGCATTCAATACATGCATAGAACTTGCAATAGAGACATGAACTGTATGTATGTATGCGTATATATATGCATGTGTATGTATGATTGTGTACACATGCACATATATTTGTATTTAATGTCATTATATACTAGGGTTAATACAAAATAAACAATGATCTATTTAAGCATAAATAATCACGAAAAAAATCATTGATAAAAGTTGAAAATCAAATCACCCCAAATGATAGGAAAAAATATACAAACAACTAATTCATGAATAATAACAATATTAATGCGACATACCAACCCTTAAATTATTATCCAAAAATGTGACTTAACTTTGCATACAAAAACAAAACAAATAAGACCCCAGGGGGTGATTAATGCCACAGGGGAAGTGATCCATCTTATAAATATTATGAAAACAACCCCTTTATGTTTATTTACCCAGCCAGTGATTAACACAACATGGATGGAAAGACCCCCGACGCCATCACATGGACAAACACAGTTCACACGAGATCCTATCTGGAGGGAAATAACCCCCCTTCCTTCCGCTTTCTCTCTCTCTCTCTCTCTCTCTCTCTCTCTCTCTCTCTCTCTTGTTGAGTGTGTATGTTTTCATCTGATATATATATATATATATATATACACACACACTGTATATGTATACATATAACCTTGGAACATAAGATAGTTACAAATCAAAGCGCAATGGAATGGATAACGATAGGATTTGCGCTAAGGGATATAAAAAGAGCAAAAGGATTATGAGAGTAATTTAAAGTAGAGATTATTTTGACATGTAATAAAAAGGAGTAGAAATGGGCAATACACATAGTGAGAATGAAAGTTAACACATAGGCATTAAGAATAAGAGAATGGGTCTCTAGAGATTGCAAAGGAAGCAGGGCAAGGAAGAAAAGAGATGAGTTGACGAGCTAAGAAAATTTGATGGTACAGACTCGAATTGAACGATTATAAACAGACAAGTGTGGAAGGGAATGTTTAAAGACCACTAATGTATGGCAGAGCACGGGACAGTGACATTGCCCCAGCAAGCAGGACAATGCCCTAGAGACTGGCCATATATATATATATATATATATATATATATTATATATATATATATATATATATATATGATCAGCGCCCAAGCCCGCCCCTCTACACTCAAGCTAGGACCAAGGAGGGCCAGGCACTGGCCTTTATCCTGCAGTGGACTATCAAATCAACAGCTAATGATGATGAGAATGGAACAGGTTTATTTGCATAAGTACTTAAGGATAAAAATATAATATGGCGTTAGGATGAGGCAAGTGGAGTTACAAAATCGGTGAAGCAAGGAAGATAATGAAGGTAAGAGGCCTTGTATTCAAGAAATTAGGAAGTGAACCTACGCGTATATGGACGTCAATAAAAAAAAGGGATTGTTGAACCAACTCTCCTTTATGGAAGTTTTTTTTTGAAGAGGTTGAATGTGAATAAAAAAAAATAATGTTGAAGAAACTGTAATGAATGTTCGGCATAGTACAGTACGTGGGGTATTAAAGTATAACAGGGCAAATTAAGTGGAAATTAAAATGTTATATATATATATATATATATATATATTACACAGTATATGCTAATTAAAGACGTTACTATCTTCAAGGCCTTTCATTAATACCTAAAAAACAAGGAATAAGATTTCATCCACTAAATCAACGCTCTCTCTCTCTCTCTCTCTCTCTCTCTCTCTCTCTCTCCAGCAGCGCCATTTCTAAAACCACAATCAGTTTCCCCAAAAATCGCTTCCCCTTGATACAAGACAAATGTATTTCTGTCTGCCGATACAAAAGCTCTTCTTTTCGTGGCAAAGCGTTCGCCCTTTCTGGTGTGTGTCTTTTATCCAACATGACGGGTCGCTTTTATCTTTGTCACCTCGTCCTCCACGGAGAGCTTTCCACTAAACTAAGTGAATAAACAATTTTCCTTTATATATATATATAATACATATAGTATCTATATATATATATATGTATATATGCATATATATATGTATATATATACCATATAAATACATATATATGTATATATATATATATATATATATACATATACATATTATATCGTATCCTTCATGGAAGAAACCTACAAATAACAATGTTCCTATAGAACTTCATAAGTTGAAACTTGCAGCGAATGATTTCATGTTGAACAGGCTGACGTAAGTGACTCTATGGTTTATATATGAAAAATCTATTTTAATGCTGTTACTGTTCTTAAAATACTTTATTTCAATTATTCATAATTCTTTTGTAGTTGATTTCTTTCTTTATTTCCTTTCCCCTCTGGGATATTTTTCCTCTGTTGAACCACTTGAGCTTTATAGTATCCTGCTTTTTCAACTAAGGTTGTAGCTTGGCAAGTAATTATAATAAAAATAATAATAATATTAATAATTAATAATACTATTAATAATAATAATAACAATAATAATACTAATGATAATAATAATAATAATAAGTGGGAAATGGATACGAATTTAAATCTAAATAGCCTCAGAAATCTTCCTACAGACAACATATATTTCCTATAAATTTCTTAACAAAATACAAATATTAATAAATGATCAACAATTTTATACAATAAATTTCTTAACAAAAAATATAAATATTAATAAATAAATCAACAATTTCACACAATAACTACAAATCTTCTAGTCCAACTGAACTTGAAGAAATAAAAAAAGGAAAAGGATAGCTACTGTGGATCAAGGAGATTTTTTTTTGGGGGGGAGGGAGGGAGGGAGAGCCTGGCTAGAGGCTGGCCTACGCCTGTCAACGGAGACCCCATGGCTGAGCCAATTAGACACAGGACAAACGCCATCGATGACAAAACGTCTAAAAAGCCTGCATCTGTCCAACTTTCTTTACCCTGTCAGCAAAAGACCCATTTTTTTTTCCAAGTCCTAAACCCTTTCAAGTTATTAACCCTTTTCAATTTCTATACCCTTTCAAGTCATCTCATCCTTTCTGTCAGGCCATTCAAAATACATTTTTTCAAATTTGTAATTTAATGCGAATAAATAACTGTGACGACAGACAGGTTGCTAACACACACACACACACGCGCACAAAATGACATATCTCCCTGGGGAACGAACACAAGGTGCGAAATCATATCGAAGTAAAATGGGAAATGTGTCAACTTGCACGTCAGTGACATTCACAATAAAGAGCTACTTGTGTGACACTGGAAATGAAAACAAGCCATTGATGTCGACAAAGCAACGAGCGACACGCACGTCTCAAACAAATAATATTAAAAATAGGAGGACTGACAATAATGTTGGCGACTTTAAGTGGAGATAACGGATAAGGAAAACACATTTATATAAGAAGCACTTTGTTAGAGGGAAATAAATATCTTTGACGAAAGGTAAACTCTAATATAAAAAAAAATCACCTTGTTAAACTATATTAAATTGTAAATTCTTCGAGAAAAACGATCAATCTTAATAAAAAATATTGCTGATAAATCACAGTAGGAAAGTGCGATGGAAAAAATATATATTGATAGTTTAAAACCATGTGGATGGAGTAAATAACGAAAAAAGGTTTTTAACAAAATGCTGGAAGAAACGGACAAAAATAGGATGCGTATGTAGGAGGAAATGGTTACTATCATAACAAATACATAGTAAATTGTTAATTAACTTTTTATAGAATGATAAATTTACAAAATTGAGGAAGGTAACTAGTCTTTATAAAAACATAATAACTATAATAATAATAATAATAATAATAATAATAATAATAATAATAATAATAATAATAATAATAACTAAACACCACCAATTATCAATACAAAAGAAAACTACACAAGAAAACTGACATAACAAAAAAAAATAGGAGAAAAAAAATATGAAAAGAAACATAATCCCAAAATGAGAAGAACAATTCTAACAAATCATCAAAAATGATAAAAGAGAAATAAAAAAGTTAGTAAGTTGACGGATACTAGGAAGACAAGAGGATTGTTGACAAAGTCCCAGTTACAAGGAGACTCCCTTTCAAAATAGGATACGCCCACTTCCAACGGAGATTTCATAGCTTAGGGATAAATCATTATTCTGAATTTTAATGGTGCTAAAAAGTCTCCAAGGGAAACTAATAGCCATAGGGATGATCTTTAGCTTTGTATTTCGAGAATTTTTCTTTCATTTGGTTTTTTAAGAAGTGTTTTTAAATTAAATTTCTTGATACAAATCATTTATTACAAAAAAACACCTATGTTAAAATCTATTAAAAATTTATGTAAATTCGAGTGCCTAAGAGGAAAGAATTCAGAAAGTCATCATAATACATCTATTAGATACTATTCAACATTTATATATTAGACTAAATTTTTAAATTCCACTGAAAAGTTTAACATTGGAAAAAAATACTGAAATCTAAAAATCTTTCAAAAACTTTGATTCAGGAGACTATGAGAGTCAAGAGAATGGCAATGGTTCACAGCAGGGTCAGAGAGAGAGAGAGAGAGAGAGAGAGAGAGAGAGAGAGAGAGAGAGGCCAAATTAAAAAAAACGAAAAAGATGCGAGAACGAAAACATGAAAAAAGTAAAAGACTAAAAAACTATAAAAAATTAAAAAGCGAGACAAAAACAAAGCTTATTTTCGACAGAATATCACCTCCCAATAAATGAAGTTATTTACGAGACAGAATACGTGGGAGTCCCTCTCTTTATAAGCTAAGGTGACACCCATTGGCAGATCGTTATCCTTCACAAAAAGTCAACATTCGAAGATTTTATCAACGTATATATTAGCCTATGGGGATTCCCAAATTTTTCCAGTTACGTATAGGATTTTCTGTATCAATTTCCAAATTATCAGCATTAAAATACTTAGAACGAGACATTGGTTATATTTGCATATAGTATTTTCAATATTATTGAAGCAATCCGCGAAACAAATGAAATATGGATATATACTGTAAAATTATTCTGGTTTTCTAAACCTCTTAGGAATCTTTTAATTTTCCCTTTAACTTCCAATTCAAATTGAATTGTTAATGCAATAGATATATTCACTCAAAATAATTATTTAATGATAAATTAAAATAAAATTATAAGCTCAAAAAGAAATCTTAATGCCACAAAATTGCTTTCCAATATGATAGCCTATTTTTATAATCTTTTCCTATTGGTCAATAAAATACCAATCCTTATAATTACAACTACAACTACTACTATTAGATGTAGTAATAGTAGTAGTAGTAGTAGGTAAAACCAGACAATACATTCAAGTTCCGTTTCTTTGAACTTTGACCCCAAGATTCTGGGAAGCATCCTTTCCCCCTAAGGTTACTTGCCAAGGAGGGCACCCCGTGGCTTTATGTTCTTTTGAGAAAGGGAGATAAGATAAGCCACAGGTAAAAATATTCGTTGTATCATACTTTTACGATGAGTTTATGCTTCAAGATTTTCGGTTCATAGCACAAAACGCAATGCACTTGAGATTGCATTAGTCACACACATTTACAAACACGCGCGTAATTTTTATATAATATATATAGATATATATATATATATATATATATATATATATATATATTACATATTATATATATATATGATATATTATATATATATATATATATATATACATATATACAGTATATATAATGCATAATGAACTATTATTCTTGGTCCAGCTGTTCAAACTTTCATCATGCAAGCGAAAGGTCACTTGAACGTGGGATTTCCAAGCGACCCACACTGTTAAAAAAACTATTGACTGATTTGAGGTTTTCTGGCACCCTGACAAGAAAAAAAAAAACACCACACAATTGTGCCAAAGTAGACAAGTAGAGAATTCAATAAAACATTCAGGAGCTGCCCCTACAAGAAGTACATGTTCATGGCATTATACATAAATACATATACACATATCCGTGTAAGCAATTCCGTAAATGTGCAAAAAAGGGTATATTGTTCCATTTCAGCAGGACTAAAAGGAGATCAACGCCGTCCGGGCTAGTTTTCGGCACCTATCTCAAGTAGGAGTGATCTTCTCCAGCTGTTGTTGCCTTGGGATCCGAAACATCTGTCTATGTCTACTTTCCTTTGCATGTTTTGGGGATGACGGGTCCCTCCCGCTAATCCGTCTCCTTCCATCACTAGACTCGGAGAGAGAGAGAGAGGAGAGAGAGAGAGAGAGAGAGAGAGAGAGAGAGGAATATAATCTTTTTAGTTTCTGTTGAATATCTAATAGATGTAACATGATGACATTCTGAATTATTTCGTCTTAGGCACTCAAATTGCCATTATTTTTTTAACAGACTTTAGAACAGATAATTTCTCTACAAGTCTTACATCAAGATAAGATTAAGGGTTTATCTATACTGGTTATGTATGTTGTTACAGTATAACTAAGTTTTATATTACTCTAATTATTTCCACGATTAAATATAAATAGAGCATCATTATCGTTAGTGAAAATAAAAATTTAACAATTCCTACAAGACGATCAGCATGAGAGAGAGAGAGAGAGAGAGAGAGAGAGAGAGAGAGAGAAATACACGATAAATAGCTGTCAAATCTTAATAAGATCTTCGTTTCGTTTTCCTGCATCTGTAATCAGTGTTTCTTCTTTCTCTTCGTTGAATGATAAAAAAAAAAAAATCTTTATCCTTGCTTCACGTCATCAATCGTTGGCTTCCGCCTTCCTTTCTTCTTTTCTGCTCTATTTCACCCCTTTTATCTCCCCCCAAAACATCGATACGTCTTCTTCATTTCCTTAGTTCATCCATCTTGGTGTTCCCCCATTTAGCGTTTCCGGTAACAAGCCTTTCTCTCCTTTCTTATCGCTCCAATATTAGTTCTGCTTAAATGTCTAGAATAATAATGACAATTTTCATTACCTCACCGGTATAAGAGTATGAATATTTCCCAACTAACGTACGCAACCCGTCAAAAATTACAAACAAATATTTTGATAGATATGCACATGCACATGTACACGCGCTTCTCTCTCCCCAGGGTATGACTACCCCCTCTTCTCACTACCCAAGGAACGGGGAGAGACCGAGTGAGCTGTACGTCTGAGCGTGACCGAAAAGATATATATATATTCAGATAACTTATTCTTTATTATATCGAACAGATGATCTTCATTTTCTCATCCACCTGTAAATTTCCTTATTTCTTTTCATTTATTTATTTTCTTGTTTTATAAATATACTTTTTAATCTTACTGGTTTTAGTTTCTTAATAGCTACCTCCTCAAGGGGATTGATGCTTTAGCTCCGTTCGTCTGGCCAAAAAATTATGTCTGGTGAGTTTTTTTAAAGTTCCAAAAAGCTGCAACGAACAATATATGTTTTAGTTTACATTCAAGGTAAATTCTGTTTGCTTTTGTTTTCCTTTTTTCCGACCTCGAATTTAATAATGGTTTCCTGTTGTTTATAGAAGAAAATTTGAATAATTTAAACAAATTGAATGACAATTCTAACAGCACCTAAATGATGGGAAAATATTATACAAACTACAATAACAACATTATTGTATTCTTCAGATAAAAAAAGCATAAATCCTTATACTAACTGCAATTACATCACCTTCTTATATTCGTAAATAAAGGCGAATAATCACAAAATCCTGGTTACCTAATCGCTTCTCTGTATTCAAATCTATACATACCTACAAAGGGAGGCAACGCATTTATTCTTGGAATGTCACGACGTGGGTACACTCTGGAACTTATAGGCGTTGCTTCACTAATGTCATTTTGTCCTAAAAAAAAAAGGGTTTGTACATCTTACACTTTTTAAACGATTATATCCTATACCCTGTCGCGTTTCGTAATTATAATACTAATAATAATACAAAAACTACTACTAATACTACTACTACTACTACTACTACTACTACTACTACTAATAATAATAATAATAATAATAATAATAATCTTATACAATTAACACCACTGAGGCAGCCCTTATCTTCCATCAAATTAGGTATTCTGCCAAAATAATAATAATAATAATAATAATAATAATAATAATAATAAATCCCCCTGTATATTTTTTCAACACCGCTGTCTGCATGCTGCTATTTGCTATAGATATCAATGATAATAATAATAATGATGATAATAATAGTAATAATAAATTAATAAGCGATTAACATAGTAAAGGAAATATTCAGTTTACTAGTATTATTCTAATTATGTAAAAATATATTTCAGTTAAATTTAAAGAACATTATCAGTAGTCAGATAAACAAAAGAAATGCAAAAAATCTGTGAACTCTCTCCATCCTCTTTTCTTTTAGACACCCCAAGTGATAAACGAAGAAGAGTAGACACCAGCCGAAATAGAAAAAAAGAAAAAAAAAACTCAGACATATAACATTTCCACAAAAATACAGTAACACATAAACACTGAAACGGCGTTTCCTTTTAATCTCTCCCAATCTCTTGGTTTCTACACATTTTCTACACACACACATTGCGAACAGATATTATACACTCCCTCAGTATTGGGTACAAAAAAAGAAAAAAAAAACACTCATTAACTCACTCTCCTTCTCTCTGTTCCCTATCGACAACCATCTCATTCCCAGGACATACTCTCCCAAGAAGAGTGAGTGTGTGTGTGTGTGCACATGTGGTCAGCTATCAAGATGGCACACGGGGTGATAGATTACGCCAAGGGGGTGGAGCCACAGCATGTGGTCAAAATCATGGAGACAATTTCGGGTTTTTGTAGCTTCATATTCTTCTCCTTCTTCGTCACCCCTTCCCTCTTTCTCTCTCTTTTCAAAAACAAGATAAGAGAGAGAGGAAATGAGAAACTCCTAAGGTTGTATGGCGGAAAAACATGGGTCCATTCCCGGGTTGCACTAATTGCAAGACGATTCTATCGGCCTGGGATGGATATTATTATTATTATTATTATTATTAATAGATAATCTACAACCCAAGTTGGAAGAGCAGGATGCTATAAGCCAAAGATCTCCAGCAGGGAAAATGGCCCAGTGAGGAAAGGGCATATGAAAACAGTAGTGTGCCTGAATGTACCCTCAAGCAAGAGAACTCTAGTCCAAGAAGAGCTAGACATGGTACCCCATGTCTAGCTCTGACATGTGTTTTGCGCAATAGTTCTTTATGCCTCTTGCATAGAAATTTTCATAATTCTGACCATCCTTTGCATTCAAATCTTCCCAGACAGGACTAACCTGTTCGTAATATTGAAGTAAAGCAGTAAATTTTAACAGTCTTGCCTTCCCCATCATAAAGATCAATACTAAAGTGTTTTATAAGTTTTATTTCAGCTGTGACCAGATTTGGAAGCGAGTTTCTTAATCAGGCAGTTTGATCGGTGGAACTTCAGAAGTTCAAATTTGCAGCGAATGTTTTTATGTAGAACAGACTGACATTATTATCTTTTTATTAGTTTATGAAAGATCTATTTTAACGTTGTTACTGGTATTAAACAATACTTTTCGCGTAGTTTTACTTATTTCCTTATTTTCTTTCCTCTCGGGGGTATTTTCCCTGTAGGAGCCCTTGGGATAATAGCACTCCGTGTCTCCAACTAGGGCCGTATCTTGGATAATAATAATAATAATAATAATAATAATAATAATAATAATAATAATAATAATAATAATAATAATGTTGCCAATTTGCAAACCATGCAAATCTATATTAACTTCTTTGTAGGTATAAAATGAAAAGTGAATACGAAGACTTACGTCTCAAGTAGTAATTTTTCACAAACCATAAATTACACGCTTTAAAATGGACCATTATTATTTGAGGCAAGTAATGAACAATTATCGGTTAACTTTACAGAGAAGATGCTATTTATCAAACAAAGTAATATCAATAAAAATATGAGAGAACACTTGAATCAGTAATGAATTACTGATCGCAGGATAAAAAAAAAAATAAAAGATATGAATATTATTTGTATATGCACACACATTCACACATATAAAGTTTACATTCATAATATATATATATATATATATATATATACACACACACAGGCCATGTATATGTATTCTGTTAATGTAAAATGAAAAACTGAGAAGTGACGAGCACAAAATATGTACATCCATGAAAGTAAAAGCAGCTATAATAAATACTCTCTCTCTCTCTCTCTCTCTCTCTCTCTCTCTCTCTCTCTCTCTCATATTATATACATACACACACACACACACATATATATATATATACATATATATATATATATATATATATAAACAGTATATATATATATATATATATATATTATATATATATATATATATATATATGTAAATATCACCCACGAATGGCATTTAATTACCGAATTCTATCTGGGAATATATATCCACTTGGAATTCATTTTATGGTAACAGCTTCTGGCCGGGTGGGGATTCGAACCACCACCTGTACGGCTGGAGACTATGCCTGCAGTGACCATGCCGACTGAGCTATCAAGAGAGACTGTTACCATAAAATGAATTCCAAGTGGATATATATTCCCAGATAGAATTCGGTATTAAATGCCATTCGTGGGTGATATTTACATTAATTAAGATCACGTGTGCTTGTGATATATGTTCATATATATATATATATATATATATATATATATAGTATATTTGTATACCTTACTAGAGCACACAATATAGTTATTACTCGATCCAAAACCAATCTGGCCAAGCCTCTCCCTCGTGGCTTCAGGACCATCAACGCCCATTTCATTCCCTTGCAAGCCAGGCGGGGGGGGGGGGGTCGATTCCCGAAAAAGGGCTAGAATTGGGACGGTAGGGAGAGTCTAGGCCTTTATTGCGACAGCAAATACTTTTCCATCTACTCCACTTTAAATATCCCCCAGTTTTCAACTTCCCCCTCCGTAGCAAACCCCCCCCCCCCCCCCACTACCACACACAACTGGCTCTATGGGGTAAACGTTCCCCCCCCCCCCCACCCTTTGCATTCCGTTCATGGAGATGATATTTCCTGGCACCATTTATTCAGGCATTAATAAAATGCCATTCCAATGAACATTCCATTAGAATGGGTAAAGAAGAAAACCAAATGGAATAAAGAAAATCACATATACAAGACATTAACTGTCTTTATTGAATCGAGGGAACTGAAAAGCAGATCGATGGCATTAACCGGTTTAAATTTTAATAAATACAAAGTTAAATTGGTAATAGAAAAACGAAACGAAAATAAAGAGGCAAAACCGAATAAATATGTGTGAAACGGAGGATGGAGGAAGACTCAAGTATTATCCGGATTTACCTCAGGTTAGGAACGAGGGGAAAGAATCTCTCTCTCTCTCTCTCTCTCTCTCTCTCTCTCTCTCTCAAGGACGTTTCTTTCCAACTGAGAGAGAGAGAGAGAGAGAGAGAGAGAGAGAGAGAGAGAGAGAGAGATAAAAACGTTTATTATTCTGTATAGTGGAAACAGGGGATAGAATTTTTTCAAGGTTGTGGAGAAAGCAGGATTAGCATCAGGATTAAGCATGGAGGCTGTGGGCTCCGAATAAGGATCAAAAGAAGTAGGGGAGAATTGCAACAGGCATTTTATATGTAGAACTACGAAAATATTTATATAAGCACATTTATAGGAACGCCTATGCTAACGCACGTACCCACAAACAAACAATCCTGTTGAGTTTGTCAAATGTCTAACAAATCATAAAATACGTTCGGGAAAATAAGATGCAAACCTTCACGTAAATCATAATGAATAAAAAAATAAATAAATAAAAACATTTAAAACAGCATTGAACACTCGCAGATTAGGGAAGACACAAATACAATGGTTCTACTGTGCACTTGACAAGGATAGATGGTGTGAGGAGAGAGAGAGAGAGAGAGAGAGAGAGAGAGAGAGAGAGAGAATCAAATACTTCTACCATATAAAAACATCTGAAAATAGCCAATACCAGGAATGTAAAATGCCGCCTACCTGTTTCCATTCCCCGAGCTTCAAGGTGTATATATATATATATATATATATATATATATTTACATATACATATATATACAGGGTATATATAGTTAAATACTTTTACCATCTAGAAAAATAAAAAGCATCTGAAAAGAGCTAATTCCAGAAACATCAAATGCATGCCTGTTTCCACTCACTGAGAGAGAGAGAGAGAGAGAGAGAGAGAGAGAGGGCTAAAGGGTGTGTGTGATGTTTTAACAATAGCCATGATGGAAGATGCAGTCTGCGTCTGACGTTTCTCATGATGAATTGACAGCTTCGGCTTACTGGTGAAGAGGTGCACACCAATGACTCATTCTGGGCCCAGAGCGAACACAGTTAACGATAGGAAAAAGAAGGGATAGATAGATGGCATGATAGAAAAGAAGGTAAGGTTGAGGGAAAGAGACTGAAGGAATTAGAAAAATTCTCATTTCTCTTCCAACTGTTTTGTTAAAGTGTTTATAGTTTATATAGGAAATATTTATTTCAATGTTGTTTACTGTTCTTGAAATATTTTATTTTTCCTTGTTTCCTTTCCTCACTGGGCTATTTATGTTTTGGCCCCTGGGCTTATACCATCCTGCTTTTCCAACTAGGGTTGTAACTTAGCAAGTAGTAATAATAATAATAATAATAATAATAATAATAATATATAAGGTATACTGTATAGGGGAAGATAACCTAATAAACAAATAATGCAATAAATATATATGACTAGAGTGAACAAAACAAGCGATAGGAAAATTAGGAAGGGGGGTAGTTAAATGGGATTGGTTGAAAAGATGGAAAAGAGGAGGGAAGTATAAAAGGAATGGAGATAGAGTATGCTGTATAGAGAATGATACCTCATAACCAAATAACCTAAATAATGCAATAAAAAGTATATGAACAAAGTGAACACAGCTAGAGATAGGAAAATGAAGAAAGGGGGGTAAATATTGGGTAGGATAAAAAGAAGAAAAAGAATGAGGTAGGTAGAAAAAGATGGGAGGTGGTGTATACTGTATAAGGCAGGAGTTCTCAACCTTACTATTATTATATTATTATCATCATTATTACTATTATTATTATCATTACAAGCTATAACCCTAATTGGAAAAGCAGGATGCTATAATCCTAAAGGCTCCAATGGGGGACAAATAGCCCAGTGAAGAAAGGAAATTAAATTAAGTCCTCCAGTAATTGGTGAGGTACTCCTTATCCACAATGCATTATCAGAAAGCGTATAAGAATTGCATGGTTTATAGGGAAGGTGAAAAGATCGATACGATTCTAAGAGGAATCTCGATGGTAAGTCAAACATAAATCCAATATCCTAAATAATGCAGTAAAATGGATTTGAAAGTTGAGTAAACCACGATGGAGAAAATAATCCAAAGAGGTTTTTACGTAGTAGGCGCACGTACATGAAACGACATCTCGACTTGAAAAAGCTGTCAACTGAACAAAGATGAAATAACAAATGCAAAAGTGCAAATCACTGAGTGCTAGAAATATGAATGAGTGACGTTTGTCTTGTTTTATCTCAAGAGATATCAACACACACACACACACACACACACGCATGCGCACGCGCGTGCACGAATTCATGACAAGTATTATCATTTTCATCTCCTCCTACGCCTATTGACGAAAAGGGCCTCTGTTATATTTCGAAAGCCGTCTCTATCTTGAACTTTTAAATCAATACTTCTCCATTCATCATCTACTTCACGCTTTATAGTCCCCTGGCATATATGCCTGGTTCTTCCAACTTTTCTAGTGCTTTATAGTATACTTCATTACTATTTTTTCCCTTTCTATCCTGAAGGTCATGACCGTTAATCTCGACCCTAACGACCTCAGATATCAAAAGTCCGAAATTTCTTCGCGGCTATGCTAATTATGAGCTACGCCCTCTTGAACAAAAGCTAATCTAATTAAGCGCCGTAACCAGGGCAATGCATCTGCCGTTATTAAAAGTATTTCAGGAACGTCTCTCTCTCTCTCTCTCTCTCTCTCTCTCTCTCTCTCTCTCTCATACATCCATTTAATTAAGGTACTTCAAGAGACAAATTTTAATCAACTCAATAACATGAGTTATTGAGGAAATTAATTTTGGCGATGTATTGCCCGTTTCCAAAATATTCTTGAAAGGTCACATTAATTCCCGATTTTAGAAGGGTCTCTCTCTCTCTCTCTCTCTCTCTCTCTCTCTCTCTCTCTCTCATTTTCCCTTCTTTATCAGAGCGCGTGTATGTGGCTAATAACACTTGAGGTAATCTTGGACCCTCGGCTTTTACGCTGAAGGTTATTAACATAAATAACATTAACATGATTGCAATTTACTGTAATTTCTTCATAAATAAAAGTGTAATGGCAAGGTTTATAAAAAGGGCCAATTTCCCCCATAGTTCCATCACACATTTAAGAACATGATTAATATGATTTAGAAGCACAGCATTAATCAACCACAACACGTCACAACAACAACAATAATCAACAGCAACACGTCACAACAACAACAATAATCAGTAAGACGAAAGAGCAATAAAGAATGATGTCATCACTAATAAAAATCACAATAATAACATACCCGTCACAGTTAAGGGGAACCCAAGACGTCTTTCACGGTTTGGTAAAAATCTGTAATAACCTTTATTGGAATCCTCTAATGCGCTGTAGCGAACCTACCGCCTAATTATGTGGTAGCAAAGGTATTCATATTCTTGCATCGAACCAAGGGAAAAATACGTGTTTGTGCATTTGTATACAAACCCATGTATGACAGCATGGTAGTATTGGTAGTAAAAAAATTTCAACAGGGTACAGTAGTACATTTATTCAAAAGCGGAAAATATGTAAAACTAGTGTATGCGACTCGTCAAAAATGATAGCTAAATATTAAGGTAGATCTGAACAGACACACACAGATTCAACCTTTTCCACCCCATCCCCCATTCCTAACTACCACACGGCAGTTTGGGCAATTTATGGGAAATTGTCGTTTCCGAGTGGTTGCCACTCAGCGTGACAGGAAATAAATAAATATATATATATATTATATATATATATATATAATAATAATAATAATAATAATAATAATAATAATAATCTTTATTTCAGCAAAAGCCATATACAGAGTTACAATAAGGGTACACTGATCTTACACTTTTTGACATCGGTAAAAAAAGATGAGATATGCAATAATATCAGTGATATATTATAAACACCAATTAGCAGATTGACCACAGAGTTCTAAGGTCTGGGTAAAAAAGTCACAATAGAATTAACGCTTAACAATGATGATAACATACATATCAGCAAACAAAAAGAGGGAGAAAGAAAAAAAAATGGAGATGACAATGATAAATATGTTGGAACAGAAATTGCTTGAATAATGAAAGAACACTGTGGAGGAAAAAAAAATCTAGTCACTGAGCAGGTGGTGTGAAGGAAGTACAGGACACCCAGACAACAAAGATGTAACATATATATATATATATATATATGTGTGTGTGTGTCTATATATATATATATATATATATGTATATATATATATATATGTATATATATATATATATATATACACAAACATTTGCTCTATTATATAGGGTAGCTAAGACCAGGAGTATCACATTGTTATAGGAAAATGAAGAAATAAAAATATACTGGTATCACTGCGTATGAGGGTAAAATTAATACGTAATACGCGATTCCTGGACCCCATTTCAGAGAAATGATTCTTAATAAAAATCAAAACTCGAGAGCCGAGAATCACCTTTCCTTTACCACTAAAACCACCGAAATACAAACATATGGAATACATAAGTACCGTAAAGGGGTCACTGACCCCATTCCATCACCATCCATCATCAAGGCTAACCAATATCAATCAGTTAGATGAGCCGTAACGTCAGAGACAATCACCTAATTTACTGCTAACGAGGGGGAATGGTCACACGCCGCTTACAAATGCCACCAGCCTTTACGTGGAAAAATTACCTACAGAACAACTACAGAGATTACAGAGAAATCAGTCCCATCAATTACTACGTTCATGTTTCATGAAACGGAATCAGGGCAAACTACTTAGAAAAATCACCTGGTAAAAAAGGCACCCAGAACAAACTACTCAAATAGCTAATAAACTATATAATTCGAATGTTATTAAGAAAAATTAAAGATATTGAAAGATTATAACATGCACAATAGCCAAGCTTTCCAAACTTCTACGAGAACAAAGCAGTACATGTAGAAACTATGTAGACCACAAAACTGAAGTCCCAAATTAAGCCCAATTTCAAAGTTCCCATTATCGTGAGAACTTTTAACCACCAATATTTCCATTAATTCGGCTTTCATCGCCATCTGCAATCCACCATTAACGCTTTAAAGACGAACTAATAATCAAATAAGAGAAGAAATAAACAACGCAAAACCGACCATTGAGCATTTCACAAACGGAAGGGGGACGAAGCTCGTAACAACAAACATTCCATTGACAGAATTCATACCATAATTCCTTATTCCTTAAAATATAACTTCAACTGACATGGGTTGAAAGTGGAGTTATGGCCAATTGATTTTGCTATGAATTGATAAGGCTATTTGAGTCATGAATTTTGATTATGAAATTAATAATTCTTTTAAAATGTAATAATAACTGCAGTTCTGTATCGGGAAAATCATAACCATAATATATCATGGAATTCTATTTCAATTGTTAGTAAAGAACCTCCATCACGAACAAAATCTCTCTCTCTCTCTCTCTCTCTCTCTCTCTCTCTCTCTCTCTCTCTCTCTAGCTTCGTCAAGGTCCCTAATCCAATCAGAAATCGCGAAATAAATATTTCTTTTTAAATGTAATAATTACAGTACTGTATAAGGAAGACTAAATCAACAATTTATCAAGGAATGCCATTTCAATAGTGAATAGAGAACCTCCAACAGCAACAAAATCTCTCTCTCTCTCTCTCTCTCTCTCTCTCTCTCTCTCTCTCTCCAAAGAGTACGTTTTCCCTTTGTGAAATCCCAAATTCCTAACCAATCAGAAAATAGCCAAGTACGGACACATCTTGCAATGTCCATTCGAAATTCAATTTCACCCTCCTTTCAAGAGGTGCCCAGACAGCAACCATCATACACAAATCTTATCTGCGTGACAATAACACCCTTCACAAGGATGCTTGCCAACAAAAGCATCCAAGAAGCGACGTAAGCGTTCATTCATCTTCACTTGGATGCTAAGGTTTCTTCTTCTGGGTGGTCGGGTGCCCATTCTAATGTCTTTTCTTAGAGGACTTATAGTACGTGATTTTTTATTAATCTCAAGTTGTCGATGACTGCTATGCATAGAATAAAACAACTGCATTTTCTCAGTTATAATATGAACAATCCCAAAGTATGTTTACAACTAGTAACGGCTAAGTAATAAAATAGATATACACACACACGAACCTCTTCTCATAAGGGTATTACTACTCCACCTCTCCTCTTATCCGAGGGACGGGGAAAGCTTAATGTGACTGGAAAGACACACACACACATTATATATATATATATATATATATATAGCCAGACACTTGCTCTTTATAATATAAGGAATATGTAAGAGAACATACACAGAATGTACAGATAGGCGTAATACTGAGATTCACTTAGCAAAACTGCAAATAAACTTTATAAAAGAAAAGATATATAAGCATTCTTGCCAATAAGAATGTATCAACATTAGTTCTTGCAAAGGTAGGTAACTCAGGCAATACCATTACAGTTCTTACAATTGTCAATGACTCACATATGATCTCTTGATCAGATGTATTTTGCAACACAGATGTTCAATTGAGCTATTCCGAGTATGGAGGTCTCAGTCAAGGGCACAAACCTTGGCGTCATCTATAAGGACTTCATTAGTGGTCTATGCATGTCGAATAAAAGTTGGTGCCTTTAATAGCTTATGGAAAAGAAAAAGAAAAGTCATCATTGATGAAAAAAAAAAAAACAGACCACTGAGGGTAACAGGCATAATTATGGATACAAAACGACGGAGGAAAAAACTAAGGTTAATTTGGCAAAGAATAAACACCAGTTAACACAATTCTTAAAAAAAAAAAAAAAAAAAAAAAAAAAAAAAAAAAAAAAAAAAAAAACCACGTTGCAACATGTAAAAAACAGTACCATCAAAAGTAAAAATACGATTAGTAAAACCAATAGCTATATTTGTGAAAGAAACATGACAACAAGTAAGATGGGAATTGGCGAAATGGAATAAACATACAAATCTAAATATCTATATTATTTCGTCAAATTCGATGTGATTTCATATCATACCTTCGAGGTAATATTGACAGAGAGAGAGAGAGAGAGAGAGAGAGAGAGAGAGAGAGAGAGAGAGAGAGAATATTATTCACAGATAGGGGAGTCGCTATAAATGTAAAATACGCTGGACTCGATAATAATCAAATTAACAAATTTCACTTTACGAACGTTAATTTATATATTCATTCTTTCAGGATATCGGCATGAGATACAGTATTTCATATTGGATTTTCATTATTAAGTTTAAGGAAAAAACAATGGAGCCAATTTGACTAAAATAACACTTATTCAGAGTAAAACCTTCATGTTTTTAATTTGAGGAGGCCTAAGTAATCCATCGATCCTCTCTCTCTCTCTCTCTCTCTCTCTCTCTCTCTCTCTCTCTCTCTCGTCAAAATAAACACAAATAAAAGAATATCATACGTACCAGTTTCCCAGACAATCTCGTTACGATTGTGCCCTAACAAACTTCTGGATAGTTGTCCATACCTGAAAATGAAAAGAAATTATTCGTTAATCAACAAACACTACTTAAGGGTTCACGATCATGTACATCATTTCCTAACAATCAATACACACACACACACGCATATATATATATATATATATATATATATATATATATATATATAATATCTATATCTATCTATCTATCTATCTATATATATATATATATATATATAATATATATATATATATATATATATATATATATATGATGGAAATAAAGCCGCCTATAAAGAAAAATGTAATGTATACAGAATTATCCGAAATCCCAAATTTACCATATCTAAGAAAGGAATCAATGTAAAAAATGCATGGCTGTACACACAAACAAACATATATCCAAGTCCTCCAAAGAGTCCGGTTCCAGAAAAAAAAAACATAGTAACTCTGATGACCCAAGAGCTGGTTGACAGCAAGATTACAAATGGAAGAAGAAAATGAACAGGGCTTGTAACATAATCCATTAGAGTTGGTGAAAACCGAAAGGCTTAAATATTCTGGAGTCGCCCTTTTTAGGATAAAAAAACTTATTACAAATATAAATATGAGTGTGTGCGTGTGTACATATATACACACACAACAAAGAACAACACATGCAGCCGTTTCTACTCCACTACAGGACAAAGGGTCCAGACATGTCTTTATTCAAGTCTGGGGTTTTTCTAGTTTTCATTGATCACGCTGGCTAATGCGGATTGGTGATGGTGGAAGATTTTAGACTGATCTCTCAAAGCAAACCAACCAAGTACCGGTGTCCCTGACTAGTACAGCTTTGCTGATAATGGTGATATACAAACCCTTACACCACGTTAAGGAATCTCTACACAGAAAGGGATATATATATATATATATATATATATATGACCCACTTCTCTGAAGTTATAATGTAAATCATACTGAAAATAAATCAAAATAAAAGGGAAAATCCTCATCAGGAGAAACAGCAACTACAGCACCACGCGATAAATGACTCACATTTTATAACTGAGCAACGAGGGCCGTCAACAAGCATGAATAATGATACAATTTGGGGCACAAAATGAAGCAACACAATATATGTTTGCACAATTACCTTAATTAACAGTTTGTTCAAAACTGAAATGGTGCTACATGAGTCATTTCATGTAGTTTAGCATCACCAATGAAACAGAATTTACGTTTTTTTTTTTTTCTTCTTCTTCTTCAATGACAATAGATGAAAAAAATATACTTCGTAGTCTGAGAGACTTGAAGTACGGTGCAACTGATAATTAAATAAATTTACCTATGTTTTTCATTTCTTCAGTGATAACAGATGGACACACTTAATATATTTCGCAGTCCAAGAGACTTCAGGTAAGTGGCAATTGACAATGAAAAATACATTTAGTTCAGTGTGAAGCAATCTGTATTGAATAAGAGCATGAATTTGAGCCCATTCCATTTATTCTTCACTGAATGCTTAAAAAATAAGCCCCAGATTAAATAAGACTATACGAATATATGCAATGCATTAAAGGATTTCCCACATTATTCTCTTATTTTCCCGTATTAGAAAAATTTTATTAGTTTCATAAATCACAAAGTACTCAATCATATAAAATGAGAAAAATCTTGACCATTTTTAAACTGAAACATACCACTACAATAAAATACACGACCATAAAAAATACTTGGCTATTCAAATGCAGGGGGGGAAAAAAATCTCGAATGTAAAACAAACGAAAAATAATTCCAAAGTTGAAAGAGGAGGTTTAGTGGAAGAGGGTCCCTTTGTTAAAAGGCATTGGAGAAGGCACATCAGGCAACCGATCCCTTAATGTAGGGGCATCGGTGTAAAAGAAGACTTGAATGTGGAAAGGGAAAAAATATAATACTTGTATGCGGAAAAAGTGAGAAAAAAAAAATAAGCCCGAAAGTGGAAAAATTAAAGAATTACGAAAAATGTTTGAATGTAGAAAAAGTAAAATATCTAAAGGCGGAGAAAACTAAATTTAAAGTTCGAATGTGGAGAAAGCAAAAACAAAACAGTAAAATACTCGAATGTGAAAATGGCAAAAAATGCTTTCATGAGGAAAACTTTAAACATACATAAAATGTTCGAATAAAGAGAAGGTGACAACCAAACAAAATGATCGTATTTTGAGAAAAAAAAATAAATAAAAAAGAATAAAAGCAAATAAGTAAAATGATCGAATAAGGAAAAAAAGCCCAAAGTAAAATAGTACAATTGAATGTGAGAAAAAATTCCTAAAAAAGGAAATAAAATGCTCGAATGTGAAAAAAAAAAATTAAACTATAGAATTTCTAGTATAGTGGGATACTGATCTACAAACGTACAACTACAATACACAGGAAAAATCATCTTTTTCTCACTGCGGATAAAAAGTTAAAGAAAAAAGAAAAAAAATGTAACTTGAGCCGAAACGGAGTGAAAGCCATCAGCAAAAATTTACAAGAAAAACCAATCGGTCCAGCAGTAAAAGTCTCACGGCAATAAGAGCTTCCATGCACGGACAAATCGGGATGTTTAAACCATAGCAAAAAAAGCAATACCTTTGATAGAAGAGCAACTGGGACTTCCCATCGAAATTGCTACCTTTTCGTCAACTGCAACGCCACTGAAACCGGATATGCAGGCAAGCAGCCATGCACGTCTGTGGAAATTGTATATGCCTATATATCGTCCACCACAATATAACAAGTCTGGTATGTATGCACACATGTATGTGAGAATGTGTAGATATGGAAACATGGTAGGCATATACAGTTACACACAGGAATTCCTTTCACACCTCAATCTGAGGAATTGCACCTTGTCACACCCTTACTGCGAGGCGAGTTCTTGTGTGTAGCCTCCGAACACCACCTCAGCCATCTCTTCCTACACTGGCTGTTTGATTACTCACCGTGCCGTGAGGGTGTGACAGGGTGTCCTTCAGAGCGAGGTGAGCCAGGAATTCCTATATCCAACTGTACGTGTATCGTTGAGCACTATATACTGAAACCTAATTTTGTGTGCATTTCCGTGCATCTTATATTGTAATAACATTGAAACTAATATGATTGCATTTGTATTAATATGTTCATGTATCACTGACCAAGATAAGGCTATAGGTTTTATGCATAATGTGTGAACACGCTTTATTCTGGTTTCATTCTTCTTGTCAACTTTATAAGACAAGCTGAAACCCTAGGAAAAGTAGAGTAACGCCATCAAATAATGCTACCAAAACTAAATTTGGTTGAAATAATGTCACTTTGAAGCCAGTAGCTTTTATACTTTAATCAATTTTTCCACCAAACTCTTGACTCTATTCGATTTGGATCCCAGTCTAAAAAAAATCGCAGTGAAACACCAAAACTATCTTAAGCTATATTAATTTAATATTCTCCTTTTCAAGCAAAAGAAAAATTCTCTTTACGCATCAAATATTTTTGTTCCCGTACTTTAGGATATATCGGACTCATGTGAAGAGAGAAATAACGAAATAACGTTTATCAGAAATAACGTCCTCCCCCAATTTCCTGAGAACTAATCCTGAAGACTGACAAAAGAAGGAAGGAGAGCTGAATCTGCGACACGGAATTAAAAAGAAGAACTTATATCAGGGTTGTGAGAAGAATAAAATCCACAGCTGAATGAAAGATGGGAAGAGTATGAACTTGAATGGCAGGCTAGAAACTGCGTTGGGCTGTCTGCTGGATGAGGGTGGAAATGCTGGAGGTGAAGTGAAGGCCTGGAAGTGGACCAAAGGCTGAAGTGAAGAGAGAACTTGGTGTAGAGGAAACATTGGAAGTAGAAAGAGTTTCTTAAAAATAAAAAACCGGAAGTGAACCTATAAGATGAAATCAAAGTTCTGAAGTTAAGTGAAGGACAGAAGTGAATCTAAGATAGGAAGTAAATTTAAGGTCAGAAGCGAAGAAAATGATAGAAGTAATGAGGACACTGAAAGTAAGGGATGAGCTATTTCTCTGAAACACTGCAAGTACAGAAGTCAAACTCGCGAAATTAAATCAAGAGTTGATGAAAAAAGGAAAGATAATAGGATGAGGATAAAATCATTACTATTTGAAAGATAGAGGCATAATAGAAAGGACAAAGCGAAGACAATACTAAAAAAAATAGTGGGGAAAAAGTGTAAGTCGAGGAGAGGAACTAAGAGCGATTGGTGTATAAAGAATTAATGAGAGAGAGAGAGAGAGAGAGAGAGAGAGAGAGAGAGAGAGAGAGCCAGTTCCTGATAATCCGATCTTCCACTGGCTTCATTTCATCCCTTCAGAAAATCCCAAGGTAAAATTGGAGGAAGACATTAATTCAACTTCTCCTAAAGACAATGAATTTTACACCTCACTGGGCTGCAGACATTCTAAGAAATAGCTGCAATTCTAGAAGGAACAAAAGAAATGCTCTAAAGTGGATATACTGATAAAAAAGGACATGGAGAAGAACAATAAATCAGAGGTATGATGGTAATAACCAAGAAGATATAAAAGATGAATAAAGAATAGATGATAAAATACCAAGAAGATATCAGGGATTATAAAAAAAAAAAAAAAAATCAGGGTTTACACTTAATATATCACATGCATGAAGGAATGTAATAGAGAAGCTCTGTCTTTTAATGTAATTCCAAATTAATTCAAAATATTAAATAAAGTAAAAGACAGAAGTAAAATGAGATAACTTAGTGGTCAGGAAGGTTAAAATAACAGGATGAACATAAAATAATTTCCATATTATACTTTTTTTTTCAGAATATTTAACTCAAGGAGATTTTTCAATTTCAACTTCATTATAAAAAGACCAATGAATTCAATATTAAATCAAGATTTTAATAAGAGAGGACCCAACAGCTAGTTTGGATGTTAGGAAAATACTTTCATGGAAATTAGTCTAAATAAACTCAATAGTCCTTAAACTAATGATGGCCTAAACAGACATGAATAACTTGACTGTACTGATAAACCGCAAACTAATAAGGAAAATTAGTTATCTAAAAAAATATAAAATAAAAATTAATCCGTCGTTAAAGGACAAATACTTGAAGAAGCGCAGCTTATATATATATATATATATATATATAAAACCCTTCCCAGGCCGAGGTCAAATTCTGTATAAATTATATCAATTCATATAAACA
>NC_090745.1:23787474-23792474 GCF_036898095.1 Palaemon carinicauda
CTCTCTCTCTCTCTCTCTCTCTCTCTCTCTCTCTCTCTCTCTCTTTTTTCTCATGTTCATCAGCAAACTACTAGATTTCTCTCTCTCTCTCTCTCTCTCTCTCTCTTTTTTTTTCTCATGTTCATCAGCAAACTACTAGATTTCTCTCTCTCTCTCTCTCTCTCTCTCTCTCTCTCTCTCTCTTTCTCATTTCTGGATGTCAGTATGTGCATTTAGATTTCTAACCATATAAATACTATAATTTGATTTACAATTAGCAGACGAATTTAATTTCGTCCTTCTAGGTTTGCGAGTATTTCTATTTTTTAATCAATTTGAGAAAATGCCTAACTATTTAATACTTTTTTTAATAATCTAAAATTACCTTCGATTCCCCGTAGTCATTTGCAATTCTTCAGACACATCCCTTCTTTTTTAAAGCTCCGTTGCTCTTTAAACATCGAGTGTTGGGGTTTATGCAAAGTAGGGAGCCATCCAGTGATGCTATCTAGATGACTTTTTTTCTTAAAATCAAGGATTAAATATTATGACAAAGTTGTTGAAAATATGAAGGATCACGCCGGCGTAGGGCATAGCGGGAGATTTTCTAATACCGTAACAGTTCAAATATGATCTTTCATTTAGGTAATTAAATTCTAGCATCATATTTCATACAAAAAAAAAAAAAAAAAAAAAAAAAAAAACATACGAAATTGGAAAAAAATAAACATGGGTTATATTGAAGTTAGGTTGGAGTAATGATGTATTCATCGTTACTTGATTCCAAGAATTATAATATTACTGAATTTCAAAATTTTAATAATAACACCGGGTACAAGTGTATATATATGTAAATTTACTAATCACGCATGGAACAGAGTACTTAAGGAAAAAGAGAGAGCGAGTATAATTGCTGATGAATCTTACTTGATAATTTATGCTAACATGGTATGGAAGGCAGAAGTGTGTAACTCTACGTGGACACACGTATACTTTAAAGCTTTATATAATGATATTTCTTTAAATTAATCATCATTCAAAGCTAATCTGAACAATCTGAGCGTTGACATATATATATGTATATGTATATATATATATATATATATATATATACATATACATATATATACATATATATACACATATATATAAAATGAAAGAGAGAGAGAGAGAGAGAGAGAGAGAGAGAGAGAGAGAGAGAGAGAGAGACTGCCGTGGATATGACAAATAATTCAAAACAATAACAATATTCACTATCTCTTGAGACAACAGATCATTAATTCTAAACTCATATGTCTTCGTGTGACTGACTTTCTTCCCTTTTGTCGATCTTAATTTCCTTCTTCATTAACGGTTTAAAAATAGGATTTTTGTTTTTTTACTTTTATGTAAAAATTTAATTTACGATTTAATAAACACGTATATTTATACGTGTATGTACTGTGTATATATATATATATATATATATATATATATATATATATATATATATATATATATATATATATATATACATATGTGTGTGTATGTGTGTGTCTGTGTGTACAACATTCGTGTAGGTGTGATATAACACGTAATTCTCAGTATATATGTGTATTTCATTTAATGAAAGAATTATTTAATAATTTTACCCGAATTCATGAGCACAAACGTAGCCGTGTATATATATATATATATATATATATATATATATATATATATATATATATATATATACACATATATATCTATATATATACATATATATATATATATATATATCTATATATCTATATATATCTATATTTATATACATATATATATATATATATATATATATATATATATATATATATATATATATATATATATATATATATAAATGCTAAAACTAAAATTATTTGAAAGAAAAGCTTATTCCCATTTTTATTTCCTGAGGATTAAAACCCTCTTTTAGTTCCCTCCTGCGTCCACTTCATTGCCAATCCCATCCACTACTTAAGTCATTAAGTCAATTTCCTCCTTAATCCGATCAGGATTGTGCTCTCGGTGGAAATGACGAATTCGTTATGAACGTTTACACTTTTAATTGAATTCCACTAAATTCATAATCTCCGCAAATATTTAGAAATCTTCACTCTGTATATTTTTATTTCTTTGTGTTTTTACCGGAGATAAACTCCCACACAAAAATATACATTTATGTATGCATACCATACCCATCCATACTAGTTATGGAAAGAATAATGATGGAATTAACACTAAGACAGAAAAAGAGCAACATGGATACGAGAGCAAACTAAGGATGTTTTACTATTATAGAAAGAAAAAGAAATGGTCATGGGTAGGACAGAATGAGAGATAATAGATGGACAAGAATAACAAAATGGGTTCCTAAAGATTACAATGAAGTAGGGGAAGGAACAGAAGATGATGGATTGACGAACTGAGAAAATTTGCGGTATGGAAATACCATAAACAGACGCGAGGAATACTGTACACCTTTTCCCTTGAGAAGATGGCATCATCACCTATCAAAAACATTTTCCAGACCCTACGTTTTTTTAACATCGCTTACCAAATAAATTTCTCATGTGTTCATGTAACAGGCAAACCGATATTTGTACTTTAACTTAGAAGGAAGCTCATCAACACCACGTCGAATTTCCATATACTCACAGTCTCTAAATTCCTCTCTCAAATAACATTTTAATCCATGTGACGTGTCATGGCCCTCACATATAATGAATCCACTTAACCTGTTGATCAAGTTTCAAAAGACAGGGCATGGCACGCTTTATAACAACAAGTGTGCTGGGTTCAACGCAACAACTATACACAACATTTGCATATAGCTTGTATGCTGTGTTCCATGCTCCCATATCTCTGGGCTTGTCCAACGTTGACATATTCAAGTTATGTTCCAAGACAGGCCTGCCACATTTACCCCAATTCCTTTTCAACTTTTATTAATTCTTATAAAAGGTATTAATATGTAGCTCTAGTAACTGTTAAATCTAAATTCTACTTGATCAATTAAAATGCAGTTTTATTCTGGTTAGAAAAGTTTTAATGTTTATTTTCCTTCACGCGGTTCACCCTCATATTGCCAATCCCATTATATATGACCATGCAAAATATGTTCCTTATATGTATGATTGTACGTATAATATATATTTCTCATATTTTGTACCAGGTATTCCTTTACATCAGCATATCCATCATTTCCAATATATATATATATATATATATATATATATATATATATATATATATATATATATATATATATAGATAGATAGATATATATATATACACATATATATATATAAAAATTTCTACACTTAGAACTAACAAATACTTTTATGATATAAGAGCATACAATTGAGTTCACATATTTCCCATGTTCATCTGGAACAGGATTGCAATTGATCAAAAGTATACAATCCAATACATAGGGTGGGTGTTCAACAATAATAAAATTTTGAATTCGAGCTAAAATTCAAACACCTACTAGAAAAAAAAAGCAGGGCATCGTATTGACATTAATAAACTTGAACATCAAAGTGACGACCCCGAATGCACTGCATTAAACGAACTTCATAATATAGGTCTCCGTTGCATTTAAAACTTCGTTCGACCTTAACTAAATAAATCATAATGAAAAACCTTCTTTATGCTTTCCAAATGATGATCAGAAATTCCCGCATCGCAATTCTAACCTTCGGAAATATAACTTTCAGGGCATCATTCCTTTGGTTCCTATCCCTGATCTTTGGTTTCAGCTTCAACTCTTAATCGGATTAATATTCTCTCTCTCTCTCTCTCTCTCTCTCTCTCTCTCTCTCTCTCAACGTGTATTGCCATTCACTAGCTGCATTCACTTACCATGGTTCGCAGAAAAAGGATTGACCATCATCCATTATGTCTAATCTATATTGTTCGTTTTTACTACATCATCTGGGTTCACGATGGCGGAATTGCCTCATCATATATAATGGACTTAACCAAAACTTTATACCTCATCGACTATGACAAATTATACCGCTTCATTTACATGGAAGTATGATGTTTATCGTCTTGAAAGACGAGGATTAACGTCAAAGAGAGAGAGAGAGAGAGAGAGAGAGAGAGAGAGAGAGAGAGAGGAGTACGATTTTCATCATACATTGTACACAAATGACGAAGTAAGTAAGTTTTGAATTATATATAATTTAATATATTCATTACACACACACACACACACATATATATATTGGTGCATGTGAGCTTTTAGTAAATATACACACCTACATTTTCCTCCCCAGTCAACTAAAAACCAGGAATACTGTATAAGTTGATGCCAAAGTTAAA
This sequence comes from Palaemon carinicauda, assembly GCF_036898095.1. Lineage (NCBI taxonomy): Eukaryota > Metazoa > Arthropoda > Malacostraca > Decapoda > Palaemonidae > Palaemon > Palaemon carinicauda. The sequence goes on from NC_090745.1 coordinate 23,791,786, forward strand.
AAGGGTTTAATGGGTTTTAACAATGCGTCCCTAAACCGTAATGGGGAATAAAACCATGACCCTTGTTGGGGAGGTAAGCGTCCTGACCACATTATGTTTACACTCACATAACTACCACATTCACAGATACTGGCTCACCTATCCATACATCTACTGGTATCTATATATTAATATTTATTCATTTATCTATATATTTATATGTACAGGTTTTATATATATATATATATATATATATGTGTGTGTCTGTATAAATATCGCCCATGAATCTTTGCCTTCTAACATCTGATTCGCGACTATTTTTCTTAAATTGTTTATATATATATATATATATACATATATATGTGTGTGTGTGTGTGTGTATAAATATCGCCCAAGAATCCTTGCCTTCTAACATCTGATACGCGACTAATTTTTTTTTCAAATTGTTTCTTTATATATATATATATATATATATATAAATATATATATATATATATAAATATATATATATATATATATATATATAAATATATATATATATATATATATATAAAATGACTAGTTGACAAAATATACATATCCTTGTAACACCACATACCCTTAAATATCGAAACACCCATGACGACACCAGATAAAAATTCAAGTCTCTCCAACCGAATAAGAATAAACCACACCTTCTGAATTTCATTTAAGACACAGACGTTCAAAGG
>NC_090745.1:23797474-23799974 GCF_036898095.1 Palaemon carinicauda
GGGTGGAGGAAGAGCGCCCGTGCGTGACGAGCAGCCGTAATTCGCGCACTCGACAGCCAGACTTTTACAGCCCAACATAACGACCTCAAAACCCACATCGTTCATCAAAGGGGAATCTGCGCACTTGACCCAACTGACTCTACCGGCACACGCCATCCATCCTTAAACGAACTTTTATAGTAATGAGGCAGTTGCAAGTTTGACAATGGGAAATTCAAAAGATAGCTAGTGCCATACCCTCTGTACCATGGAATTCCACTGTCTTGGGTTACAAATCTCTTTTTTGAGGGTACACTCGGGCACACTATTATATTTGGTACCTTATTTCCTTTCCTCACTGGGCTATATTCCTTGTAAGAGCAGCCCGTGGGCTTATAGCATCCTACTTTTCCAACTAGGGTTGTAGTTTAGCAAGTAATAATAATAATGGGAAGGACCAGTGTGATGCACCTAACACATGCTGCAATCCCACATCTATCCTTAAGAATCTACTGCACAGATCAGCTCTCTTACTAGAACTTTAATTAGGATTTTATTTTTAAGAATTGGGCCAAAAGACCGGACACTGGAACTAGTAAGTAAGGTCATTCAGTAAATCAAAAAATAAATAAAAATCTATCATAAGTAATATTTGAAAATAAAACCAAAACATTTCTAAAGCTCTATTTCATATAATATTCTTGGAATATTCAAGCTGCCTTTAATAATACATATAACAAAATGTTCCAAGAAAGTTAGAATCTTCCAGCTAACCACCGTCTCTTCTCTCAGGACGTTCAAAAGCCCACAAATCCATTAGGACGTACGCCCACTCCTACCACCACCGCCCACACGGTGTCCTGGACCCAGAGTACCATCATCACCAGCACTGCAATCCTCCTCTTATCTAGTACTGTTGGGGGGGAGGGGGGGGGGGGTTATTCTTGGAGCGTACTTGGTCAGGATATTCCCTAGTCGCCGGAAAGTGACAAAGGAGTTGACAATTGTCCGGTGACCAAAAGCCATTTGAAATGCAGATTACAAAGTCCCCGTGACAAGCACTCTGGAATGGGTACTCTATAGTACTACCAGGCAACCTCCCTACATTCCTCCAATGCACAGGACAGGATACAAATTCTATACCAGACATTCTTCGATGCGTGAAATAAATTACGAAATGTATATAGAAAAAATCGAGAAGTAACAACACGATAAAAGCTTCCCCAAAAATCGAAGATATTGCGAAGGGTAGGTATTCACCCGTCTGTTTCTAATTTATTTGTTTGTTTGTTTGTGAGTAAGTTTACACAAAAACTACAGCACCGATTTTGACCAAACTTGGTAGTCATGTTGGGTATGACCGAAGGATGAATCTGTAACATTTTGGATAAAGTACTTCAAACTAAAAGTACACAGCAGTACTTTAAAAATAATAGCAATGTTAAGTATATGGCAAAGATTTTGTTAGTTTATTTTTTTGTTTGTGAACAACATCACGCAAAAATTACGGAACCAATTTCAACAAGACTTGGTGGACATGTGGGGTATGACTCATGGAATAATCTAATAGATTTTTTTTTTTTTAATAAAATACATAGAATTAGTACGCAGTGGAGTTAAGGAATAAAATAAGACTTGTCGTGGCGAAGGCATGCTCTCTACTAAATGCCCCTCTCGTTTCATATGGTTTATTAAGTTGAATAACTGGTTATTCAACCATATAGAAAATTTGTACTGGAAAATTAGTTTTCGTATCGTGGAGTATTAGGAGAAATTGCATTTTCTTCAACTGGGCAGAAGCAAATTGTGGGTATGTAGGTAATAAACTTCTGAAGCGGGCATGACTCATATCCCCGAGACTTCCCCTATCCTCTACTCGTCTTCACCGTCTTTTGAAAATAAGTCGGCAAGTTGTTCTGAGGGGGAAATGTGGCTTCGGTCAACAAGGAAGGAAAGAATTTACTTTCCAAATAAAATTTATTTACCAACGACCAAATAAAACAAACAAAAACATATATTGAAAAAAAGAGAAAAGGGAAATTTTTTTTTTTCAATAATATCGATGCAATAAGTATTTCTTTCCCTAACCATATAATTCATGAACTTCTGAATATTGTAATTCGTTGCGAGTTTGTTACCAAACTTTAATTTGTTGCGGGTATAAAATAAAAGTGTAAAGTGTGGGAAATGTTAATAAAAAAATCTAAAATGAAAACAAATGTGGAAAATGGGTTGAGGTAGCCATAATGAAAATGCACTACTACTAGTTATGGAAAAAAGAGAGAAAGCAGGATGGTATAGATATATAAAAGCAATAGAATAAAAGATGTCACTTGTAATTAGGTATAGATTTTTTCCTGACTTAAAAGATATATTTCTCGCACTTCGCCCACGCTTCGGAATAAGGAAATAAAAATGTAAAAACAAAGTAACAGCAGAAATGAAGGAAGATACAAAATCGTGCATACGGTCATCAAACGAAAACACGGCTATGCAACATTTACGAATGCAGATGTTAACA
>NC_090745.1:23804974-23807474 GCF_036898095.1 Palaemon carinicauda
AAGAGATCGCCCTCCCCCAGCGACCCTAGTCCCCCGAAGTCACCTACGACAATCAGCCTCCACCGTCAACGCCCCAGCACCAACCACTCCCACGCCCCCTGAGATTTCTGCTCTTATCTCCAAAGGTCGACGAAATTCATGGAGTCATTAAGTATTTTATCTTGGAACATATACGGGATCAAGCGGAATTTACCTGTCCTTAATGAGTTCTGCAATGATTTCCGTGGCATTATTGCACTGCAAGAAACCTTACTCCTCCCCCATGACCTGGCTATCAGTGATTCGGTTCATGTTGATCATAACAGTTTCTCTATCTCGTCGATGGTTACTCACGACTACATCATTCAAGGTCGTCCGAAAGGAGGTCTCTCATTTCTATGGCATAGATCACTGGACAAATGCGTGAAACCAGTGACGTATCAAACTGACAGACTTCTCGGCCTGCAAGTAACGATCGAAGGTAAAACCATATTAGTGATTAATGCATACTTCCCCTGGGAGTGCCAGTCAAACTTTGATCAGTATTGTATATTACTAGGAGAAGTCCAAGGTATTATTAATGATACCACCGCTGACCATGTGTGCATAATAGGAGACTTTAATGCGCACCCATCCAGACTTTTCTATAATGAATTACAGCGTCTCTGTTCTCAACAATCTCTTCAAATTAGCGATGTTGCCCTACTGCCTCCTTCGTCCTTTACGTACATGCAAAACAGAAATAATATGCCCATCACATCCTGGCTTGATCATTGTATTACCACTGACCGCCTGCATAGCTCTATCACTGAATGTATTATACGATACGACCTTTCGTCTGCATTCGATCACATACCCATACAGATCACATTTCACACACCCTCCCTCCCGGCGGTACCCATCCAAAGGGAGAGGCTACCTTCCATCTCATGGGATTTCTCCAACCTCCAAAAAGCCACTGCATTCAAACGCTTATCTGAAAGTAATCTCCGCTCGATAATCCAACCTGCTGAAGCCCTGCTCTGCAATAATCCTAATTGCCGCAACGAACAGCATAAAACAAAACTGAAGGAATTCTACGTAAATATCATAAATGCCCTACGGAGCTCGGGAAGAGACACGTTTAGACTCTCTAGAGGTAACCATCGAAACATACCTGGTTGGAATGACTTAGTTAAAGACCTCTATGCACACTCTCGAGAAATGTTCCTTCTTTGGAGGAACGATGGTAGCCAGAGAGAAGGTCCCCTCGCTCTTCAGATGAGACAAGCGAGAGCACAGTTCAAACTTGCTCTCCGTCAATGTCGCAGCAACGAAAATCAGCTACGAGCCGATGCACTGTCCAGAAAATTGACCAACCATGACTTCCCCCATCTTTGGAAAGATATTAATTCACTAAACCCAAAGTCAAACAAATTATCCCAAAGAGTAGGGGATGCAATTGGCGAAGAATCCATCGCAAGAATGTGGGGGGATCACTTCAGTACCATCCTAAATTGTATAAATGACCAAGATACCCGAAATGAAGTGGATACCCTCATCAATGTCAATATGGATTTTCAATATAGTGACCGTATCTCCCCGAGTGACGTGTGCGAGGCTATCAAGAAATTACCTAGTAACAAGGCTCCCGGCTGCGATGGCCTTCCTGCCGAGGCTTTCAAATTCTGCCACCCTATAATTTATATCCTATTTTCTGCACTATTTAATGCCTGTATATTACACCAATATCTCCCCGAAACCCTGCTACTTGTCCACTTAATACCTCTCATAAAAAACAAACTGAAGGATGCCAGTGACCCAGGAAACTACCGCCCCATCGCCATTACAACAATTTCATCGAAAATATTTGAATCTCTTCTGTTCCGTCGCCTTGCACCATTTCTCCACACCGCAGACAATCAATTTGGTTTTAAGACTAACCACTCGACTGACACCTGTATATATATTTTAAAGGAGTTATTGAATTTCTATATATCCTCGGCCTCCCCTGTCTACTTATGTTTTGTAGACGTGCGGAAGGCATTTGACAGAGTAAACTATCTGAAGCTCTTTTTGAAACTACGCAAAAGGGGAACTCCTCTATATCTCATCGGTATATTATACTGTTGGTTCACAACACAACAGTTCTGTGTCAAATGGGGCAATGTCCTGTCCCAGCAATTCGGCTCATCTAACGGTCTCAGGCAAGGAGGCATCCTCTCACCATACTTATTTAATGTTTACACAGACGACTTAAATATCAGACTGAATTCACTTCCCATTGGTTGTACAGTTAATGGCTTTACCATAAATAACCTTTGCTACGCTGACGATATGGTCCTCATCTCCCCCTCTGCTCAAGGCTTACAATGTCTCATCAATACTTGCAACGCATACGCTATTGAACATGACATAATCTATAACGAATCGAAGACACAGTGCATGTCTGTCCTTCCTAGATCGCTCCGTTTCGTAGAAGATCCACATATTTACCTTCAAAACCATCAGCTAGAATTTGTCAATGATTTTCCTTACCTAG
>NC_090745.1:23809974-23832185 GCF_036898095.1 Palaemon carinicauda
CTCTTTCTCTCTCCTTTTTTATGCGTTTTCTTCTCTCAATGTGGTTTATTCCTAATTGATTGCTCTCTCTCTCTCTCTCTCTCTCTCTCTCTCTCTCTCTCTCTCTCTCTCTCTCTCTCTCTCTCTCTCTCTCATTTATAATGGATCGTTCTATCTTCCCAACATGTTTGATCCCTAATTGATTGCTCTCTCTCTCTCTCTCTCTCTCTCTCTCTCTCTCTCTCTCTCTCTCTCTCTCTCTCTCTCTCTCTCTCTCTCTCTTTTATTTATAATGGATCGTTCTATCTTCCCAACATGTTTGATTCCTAACTGATTGCTCTCTCTCTCTCTCTCTCTCTCTCTCTCTCTCTCTCTCTCTCTCTCTCTCTATTTATAATGAATTGCTCTCGCTCAAGGTGTTTATTACCTATTTATTGTTCTCTCTTTCATATGTACTATATATATATATATATATATATATATATATATATATATATATATATATATATACACACACACATATATATACATATATATATATATATATATATATACAAATAATGTAACCATTCTCCTAATATCTCGGTTTTCATACCAAACAGCTCTGTTAACCAGATATCTATCCATTACATCCCAACCATTTCACTTGCAACATTCGACAGGAAGCAATTTTTCAAATGTCCATCTCCCCATCGGGGGAAAACAATTGGAGATATATTTGTGATTCCACTTAACAAATGTCAATCCTGAATGTACAAGTAATTTCTGATGTGATGTTCCCCAATATACTCACGTCAATCACAATTCGGTTAACGGGATGTATTTATATTGTGGAAATACGGTAACGTTTCTGAAATTTGCTGTTATGTTATGTTTTCTTTTATATAATCACGTAAACGATGAAACTCTTGATATTAAACAGTATGTTTCATGCCACCAATATTGTGTGTGTGTTAGTATAATATTATATATATATATATATATATATATATATATAGAGAGAGAGAGAGAAAGAGAGACTTACATATAAACAAATACATATACAGTAGATACACGTACACATTAAAATATAAATATATATATATATATATATATATATATATATAGATATAGATAATATATAATTAGAATTGTTTGCTTATAAAAAAACGAAAGTAATTGCCCCGTGCATTTACTAAATTAATCACGCAAATGTCGTAAACAAATGAAATAATTTCATGAACTTCGGAAAAATTCTCTCAGAGTACTCAAACAGTGAAACAGGCCTTCGCCTAGCCATAATAAATAAGATAATTTCACAAAATGTCTAGTCCGAGCGCTTATTAAATTCCTTTTACATTCCTTACATTTTTTAGAAAATATACTCAACTTTCCTTATTTTGTAGAAAAAAGATATTAGGATTATTAGCTTTTATGGGCTATAATAAATCCTCTTAAATTATATGAAAAAAAAACTTTAGAAACAAATAAACAATAAATCGATTAGGAAGTTTTTCAGCATCACTTTTTGATAGAATGAAGGCAAGTCGTTTCTTGAAATGTCCATTTACCTTTTATTATTATTATTATTATTATTATTATTATTATTATTATTATTATTATTATTATTATCATCATCATCATTATTACTAGGCTACAAAACCTAGTTAGAAAAGTTGGATGCTATAAGCCCAAGGTCTCCACCAGGAAAACATAGTCAAGGGAAGAAAGGAAATAATTAAGCTAAAGAAGTAGCAAACAATCAAAATAAAATATTGTAAAAACGTTCTTTTTGATAGAATTAATGGCAGTAAAAAATAGTTTCTTTGATGGTCGCCTCCCTACAACTTCTTACTATCATATGCCAAAATAAATTTCTCTTTACATTCAAAGTTTCTGTTTACCTTTAAAATTCACCTTGGATGTCCCTTTTTTTGTTGAAATTTCCAATTCCACATCAATATGATTTTTCCCATCTGAACATTATTTCCGTCCCGTCAGATGTCACTATTGTGTCACATGAGCGCATTTCACCTTCAGTAGATAAATATATTTCTCCCATAAAAACTCCCATCAGTTCCCACCGATTACTCTTGGAAACATTTACGCTCATTCTATTTAAGCAAGAAAAAAATTCTACCTTCCCGAGTCCCATTTCTCTTTAGCCAGTACACCCTTCTCCTCACACAATATCCCCCGCCCCCCATTCAATTTGTCGTTCTTCCCTCTGTCCCATTTCTCACTCTCTCTTCCTCCTTCGTGTTCCTCCCCAAAATTCGTCGGCCCTCCTTTCTTTTCCCCTATACGCGTCGACCACCCCTTATCACCCCCCGCAGTAAAAGCAACACAATTGAAATTAGCTCAATTTCAGTCCACCTTTGCAGAGACGAACGTGCGGTTTTGTCAGAACGCTTCCCCATTTCCCAATTTGTTGTGTCAGGAATAGACGCGGCCGTAATTGGATCTTTGAAATTGATAAATCAACATACGAAAGAAAGCTCTGGTATTCTCCAAGAGCCAGTCACCAACATATGCACTTTTATTTTATTTTCCAAGAGGTTATATATTTGTTACGAAATATGACATACGTTGCTTGAGTGCTTCCTTTAAAAAATTCTGAGCCAAGAACGAAGTATTCCGAAGCAAGCAATTCTTGATAATATTTTGGACAAGGTCTGAATACATATTTTCCTTATTAGAAAATGTGTTCGACGTAGGGGAAAGAGTAAAGATTTCTCTTGCCCTCCCTCAGTCGCTTTCTCACCCAAGATTTCTGCTCTCTCTCTCTCTCTCTCTCTCTCTCTCTCTCTCTCTCTCTCTCTCTCTCTCTCTCTCTCTCTCTCTCTCTCTCTCTCTCTCTAAGCTTCTTTCCCTTCCCCTACAACTGGCCCTCCAGTCTTGAATCAACGACCAATATATTCCAGTTTCCTCAGAAAGAAAAAAAATTCTACCTGCATATTTTTTTCTTTTTCATTTCCCATCTCGAATAAGGGCAGGAAAACGGGAGAACTTGAGGCAAAATCTTAGACTGTATATGTATTTTTGAAATTAAAAGAGAATGATGAGTTAGTGTAATTATACACGTAAGGTTGTAGTACATATAAAACTATTACTAATGTTTAAACTATTATTGAAGTTATTTTATGATATTCTTTGTCACAGTCTATAGAATAATATCTATAGACCTTATTTTTGGCAATGAATTTTATTTCATCGATATGAAATATACTCCTGGGTGTATATATATATATATATATATATATATATATATATATATATATATATATATATATATATATATATATACATATATATATATATATATATATGTATACATACATACATATATATATATATATATATAATGTATACTCATCATACCTTACATGCTCGTTCTTATTTTGTTAACCAGCATAAAATCTGTATTTTACAAAAGAACAGATAATCTCAGATTGTTTAAATGCAAAAAATTTTTTTATTTCAAAACGTTGAACCTACTCGTGAATATCAACAGGTTCTTTTCGACAACTAGGGTGCCTAAAATAAAAAAATCTTCCCTTCTTAAAGTGACTGGAGTAACACCCAAAAAATGGAGTGCCCTCATGCTAAAATATCTATAGAAATTAAATAAACATTTTAGACATGTTTACAAATAAAAATAAAACATGGGAGAAAAAATTTAAGACGTTTAAAAATTAATAATAATAAAAAAAAGAATCACGACTTATTCATATCATACAACATTGAGAGAGAGAGAGAGAGAGAGAGAGAGAGAGAGAGAGAGAGAGAGAGAGAGAGAAGTTTATTTACAATACGCCTGCTAGCCCTGCATCCATATTCTTGAATGCAACTATTACTGGCACATTTTTTAAGCTGGATGGACTTCTGAGCGATAAACAGGGATCGAACACCGTTTCAATTATCTTTAACCCTTTCTCAGGGAGTGTTAAGGCAGTGCTTCAATGGATACTATCAAACTAAGCAGGGATTATAATCATTATTACTACTAGCTAAGCAACAACCCTAACTTAGAAAATCGGGATGTTATAAAACCCCAGGGCTCCAAAAGGTAAAATAGCCCAGTGAGGAAAGGAAATGAAATAGTGTGCCTGAGTGGTACCATCAAGTAAGACCACACAAAGGCTACAGTAGTTACACCATTGATATCAAATTCGCAAATATATATATATATATATATATATATATATATATATATATATATATATATATATATTCGATAACTGTGTACATGTACATGCGTGCTTTTCGTGCAATTGCATTCAACAAATATAATATAAAATACAAACGTATCTAAAAAAAAAACTAAAAAAAATGATAACCATCATAAAAATTCTTTTCTAAAAAACCCAACACTCCCCAAAAGCCATTAAATAGTTCCAATGTGTGATACATGGCGGTTAAGTCCTCGTAATCCTTCCTGTTGTGGGAATTTAACACCAACAATCTCCAACTATAAAACAGTAAAAAAGAGTCAATCTTTAGACTACTGAATGGACTGATACTATAGACACTGAAAAGGAGTAATACTAGGGGGGTGGGGACTTTAAAAGTGTTAGGATTGAAAAGAGAAAAAATATTACTATAAGTGAAAAGTAGTGAAACTATTAAGAAAAGGCGTTAAATTATGCTACGAAAAGGAGCAAAACATAAAATTTAAAATAAGAGTTTAGCTTTAAATAATCAAAGGGAATAAAAGCATAAACTATTAAAGAGTAATATTACACTTTCAATATAGTGTTAGAAATTATAAAAATAGATTAAATCTATAAGATATCAAAAATGGATTAAAGTAATTAGCTATTAAAATAGAGTAAAACTATAATTTATTAAAAATGGAGTAAAAATATAAACTACACCAAAAAAATGGAATAAAATTATAATTAAAAAAAAAAGTAAAACTATAAACTATACCAAAAATGGGATAAAACTGTAAGAAATAAAAAAAAGAGTAAAATTAGAAACTATACCAGAAATGGAATAATACTATAAATCATTAAAAATAGAGTAAAACTATAGACTATTAAAATATAAAATTGTAAACCATTTAGAAATAGAGTAAAACTATAGACTATTAAAATAAAATAAAACTATGAATAATTAAAAAGAGTAAAATATAGACTATCAAAATAGAATAAAACTATAAACTATTCAAATAGGAGTAAAACCATAAACTAATAATAGTCAGTAAAACTACAGACAATCAATAATTATCAGCGCTCAAAATTATCCAAAATCACTCCGAATTAGATGAGAAAAAAAAAACATGCTATATACATCGAAAAAAAGAGACAGCTGAATTAACTTTGAAATAGATTAATGCTATTATACAGCAAATCTTTAATTCTAAAATATTCTGTATTGAAATTACAGACATTCAAGGTTCTATTTACGAGATTTGAAGCAAAAGAAATTCCTTCATATTTCAATTGTGTAATTCAACTGTCAGATGCAGCTTCTCGCTTTCCTCGGTAAATTATAATGATAATGTTGATGACGTAAAATTCAAGCAATTGTTATCAGTAATAATGCTTGCATTCATAAACTAGTTCTTAATTATACACGAAGCATCGCTTTAATTATCACGTACACCTACTTATATATATATATATATATATATATATATAAAATAAACATACAGTATATATATATATACACACATATATATATATATGAGAGAGAGAGAGAGAGAGAGAGAGAGAGAGAGAGAGAGAGAGAGAGATTATATTTGAAATAAAATACATACAGCTTCTGTAACTAAAGATATTTATTAACGCTGGAAGCTAGAGAGACAAAGACCTATCATATATAAAAAGGCTGATATCAAAACCAGTAACAGTAAATCTGTTTATATAAGTTTTCAAGTAAACTTAAAAGAGAACAACCTAGGGAAATAGAAGGTTTCACAATTTGGATTCCATAAAGATATCCACAGTAAAATCTCATTGTATCATTTTCTTGTGATTAAATTATTCAATAATTACCTCCACCAACGAAGTTAGGAGGAGGTTAAGTTTTACCCGTGTGTGTGTGTTTGTTTGTTGGTTTGTGAACAGCTTCCTGGCCCCAATTTTTATTGCAGATTAATGAAACTTGCAGGGATTAAGTACTATGTAAAAAGCTGGATATGATTAAATTTTGGAAGGTCAAGGTCATGGTCAAGAAAAATATCCAATCCACGTAATCAGCCATAAGTTTGGACATCGTTGTCACAAAGACTTCAAACTGGGTTCATACTTGAGTGTATAAAAATACAAGCCAATTAATACATGTTAAGGTCAAATGTCAAGGTCAAGGTCGAGGAAAAGGTCGAGTAATAAGCTGCCGCGCCGGAAGTCCTGCGCTCTACTGAGTGCCCCTCTAGTCATAAATGAAAATGTAAAGGGATTAAAATTGACTGCGACTTATCCAAAACTCCAAAACTTTTACATTTTTTGTAAATAAGAAACTAATAATTGCTTCCCATTCTGGTGTTCCATAGACGCATATCGGGAACGCTTATTCTTTCCAATTTGCTACAAACTCTAATTGTATTCCATAAATTCTCCCCTAACAATTCTACGCAAAAGCCTTAGGCTGATATCGACCAGTCAAAGCCCAGCCTGGTATTAACCACTTCTAGAAAAAAAGAAAAACAAAATGAAAAAAAAAAACTTAAAGGAATTCTTGAAATTCAATTTTCTTGCGTCTGGGAATCTACTTTCCATATTCATTGCAAAATTATTCATTTGACGGATTCCCTCATCCCTCCTTCACCCTCTCCCCCCTATGGGGTACCTCTAAGTTATTCATTATTCATAGATCTCCATAGTTGTGAAAGGTCGTCATAACCGATTTGAATACGAAATTGAGAATCAATTAGTGTGTTTCGCTTAAAGGGACTTAAAGGTAAACGATAATAAAATAGCATTTCGTTTGGCCTTACTTGGCATGGATACCAATTTTCTCTCTGTACTTCAAATAACATTTTCCATCTAGTTTACTTAAGGTTTCTTCAGGATTTAAGAGCCTTCTGTAAGCAAATAGCACTTGGGTAAATTGAGTCCCTTCTTATATGGTACATATCTGAATGACGCAAGATAGTAACATGTTTTGAATACGTATCTCATGATGACTTCCATTTCCCTTCCTTTGGAATAAATAGGAGGAACATTTTTTTTTCTTTTTTTAAGAAATAAATAAGACAAACGTCATATCATAATATCAAGCATCCTTTAACATATGCGCAGACATTTATGGATATGTACTGTAAAAACAGTACTGGTACATGCAAAATGGCGTCACTAACAAATTTACAAATATCATTTACGTTAGTTTAAATTTGTTTTGTTTTCAAGCACATTATCCGAAGTAATATGAAAAATTGTATACACAACTCCATTGATAAATTTTACAAACAATTTCCCCAAACATAAACAACACCAAATCAAGTTTAAATATGTTTCGTTTTCAAACACATTATCCGAAGTAAAATGAAAAATTGTATACATAACCCCATTGATAAATTCTACAAATAAATTTCCAAAATATAAAGAGCAACAAATCACAGAAACTATGGAAACATTTTATTTATGTTCACGAATGCATAATTCCCCTACCCATTTAAAGAATTACAGTTCTTTTAAAATATCTTCAGATAAACAATAAAAGACAATTACAGAAGGAAACGCAACTTCGATAGACAGTTACACTCATAAATGTATCCCAAACCTCGTAATGAGGTTCAAACTCCTCGATTTGGACGGGAAATTACCTTTAATGTTCCCTATTACTGAAACCAACAACCACTTTCGAGCCTAGAGAGATTTGCGTTGTCTTCAAAACAGTTCTCATATCATCGTGATAATAATAATAATAATAATAATAATAATAATAATAATAATAATAATAATAATAATAATAATAATAATATCATTACTAGCCAAGTTACATACGTATTTGGAAAAGGAGGATGCTATAAGCCCAAGGTCTCCAACAGGGAAAAATAGCCCAATGAGTTAAGGAAATATGGAAAAAAATAAACTACAGAAGAAGTAATGAATAATTGATATGAAATATTTTAAGATCAGCAACCACGTTAAAATAGATCTGTCATAGTTGTTATGTATTCGTTTTAGAAAATAATTTCGATTAAATGAGAACTTTACTTTAACGGGATTCCCTTAAATTTTTGCATTTCGAACTAAATTCAACTGTACTTAAATTATAGAGTGATGCTGATATATATAAACGTCGAATGTACATTTGCTTCGTTAAGTCCAAGAACTAAACAGTCTACACAATTTTAGTACCATTCAATACACATCTACGCATTAGCATCAGTTTTAAGTTGTTTTTATATCAGCTAAATTCCAACCGTTACGAGTCCACTGCAGAGTAAAGACGTCAGACATGTCCTTCCCACTCGCATCTGTTTAAGGTTTTTCGTTGCCAGTCCCTACCCCGCATTTTTTTTTTAGTTCGTCAATCCATCGTCTTCTTATAGTTGTTCTTATTTCTGCTAAATTCGAAACGCACATATATTTCTCCTATTTTCGTCTCATTTCAAAACTTGCGAAAATGTCACTACACAAACTCCTTAAAAAAATCTCTTATAAAGGAGGGACATTAAACTCCTCCAGATTTACAACTCGCTATTTCATCTCTTCCGCCATTTTCCGCCATCTTTTCAGGCAGCAGCAAAGAAAAGGCTTTAGTTTCAATACCATCTGCCTTTGTACAGAAACAAAAATAAGAAAAACAGACACCTTTCATATGCACGACACTATCTTTCTGTTAGAAAGAAAATCCCTTTTCCACGTCTCTAAAAAATACAAAAAGAACAAAACAACAATTTTTATCAGGTTTTTGTTCTTTAGTTCAATTTAAATATGTTCTTGTGCGGATCATGTTCCGCCTTTTTGAGCCCTTGTAATCTCGGTTTTATTTTCTCTTTGTAAAAGATTCATGGAGATATTCTCTCTCTCTCTCTCTCTCTCTCTCTCTCTCTCTCTCTCCGCAGCTCAGACAGGCGGTAAGCGAATAAAAGAAGAAAAACATTTTCTAAGTAAAGGCGATAAAAGTTATGAAAACTTTTAAAAGTTTTTCTGTTTTAATGAGACAGTGAAGATGACAAGCTCGTGTAGTAATTCAACCAAGAAAAGAAAAACTGAGCGGCTCGACTTAACAACATGAAACGCTTGTTAGATATACACGGAACATTCTATTATAAAATGCGTAGGCTATGCGCATAATTCATGCTATAACACATAAACGTACATCGACTAAAATACCTTAATAATTGAAAAATAGCACATAAATTTTAACAAATCCAACGAATATAACCTGGAATTGAAGATACAACACCAATCAATGCGGTAATTTCTTTACATACAAAATAGTAAATACATGGAACAGACTTCCAGCGGATGTAGTACACAGTAACACGGTACATGAATTCAAGAATAAGTTAGACAAGATCATAAGAATTCTCTAAACTTTTGAAGTAATTCGTTCTACCCAACAGCAAAGGGAGTCTCCGTGGATGGACTAAAAAGTCTTTGAGACATCCAAAATCCTTGTAAGTCCTTGTAACTCTCCCTCTCTCTCTCTCTCTCGCTCTCTCTCTCTCTCTCTCTCTCTTCTACTATGTCCAGAAACGACCTCACAACACTCCATACGCCAGAAAGAGACACGGCTATTACGCATATCGTCAAGACGGTGTTAAAATATTCAACCAGGTGATCACCATCTCCTCCTCACCTGTCTTCGTTATGGTGCTTTTACCTTGATTACTTTTCAGACCAATAACCCCGAGTAACATCTCTCTCTCTCTCTCTCTCTCTCTCTCTCTCTCTCTCTCCACCCCCGCATCCCATAAAGCCTTACTTCCTTCGAAATGACAGAGGAAATGACTCAGGATTAAATTGATAATGAAAGGTCTTCGAACGTTTCATTTGGAAAATTAGCACCAACAGAAATTTGTCTACGATGATGACCATGGAGGTATTACGTTAAAAGCTACACACATTACCACAATTTCCATCTCACGTTTTCCTGAACACGCTAAATACTTTTTATCTAATACTGAATTATTTCTTAAGTCTTTAAAATCCGGTGTTTGAAGTGAATTAGATAGCCGTGGTTTTTTATTAGTTTAATATCTCTTTCTCTTTATATATATATATATATATATATGTATATATATATATTATATATATTGTATATATATACGTATATATATTATATATATATTATATACCGTATACATAGGCTATTGTATATATATACGTGTATATATATATATATATATATATACAGAGAGAGAGAGAGAGAGAGAGAGAGAGAGAGAGAAATCATTGTAGGCATATTCATAAACATAAACATGCAAAGAAAAACATTATTAAATACATTTATAATTAACATAACAAACATGCAAAATAGAGAATAGAGCTTTCTTCAAAGGCCCCCCCCCCCCAAAAAAAAAAAAAAGAACAGATCCCCAAAAGAAAGAAAGAGAACCAAGGAAGATTAGCAAATCGTTTAAATCCTGCGAAGGCGCACCCCACCCCCCTCCCCCACCATTCGTCCCCCTGGCCACCCATTTGGCCTCGGTCGCCCGGGCATTACGAAGTCGTTAATGCCATCGTAGATTTCCAGGAGAAATACGAGAAACGATTCCCAGGCAGCAGAATTCGAGTGCAAGGCATCAGGAGAAATGTATTTCACCCCGGAACTCGGGAACGAGAGAGTTTTACATTTCACCTGTTTAGCTGGACGATTAGTTTTAAGCAGGTGGGCAGATAACGCGCCGAAGATGCGATGCACTTGATTGGGTCGTCCCTGATTTACCTTTCGTGAACCGTATTGCTGCCAGTAATTAAAAGGATGTAGTATGTGCGTGGATGCGTTTGTGTATAGGTCACAAATAAGTTTTCAATCTCCCTTATATGATAAAGAGCAAGTGTCTGGCTATACGTTAATAGATATATATCAATATATATATATATATATATATATAGCCTATATATATATATATACACACATATATATATATATATATATATATATCTATAAATATAATCTTTCCGGTCACTCAATGGCATTGATTGAGGTATAACAACTTGCTCTCTCCCCGTCCCTCGGGTGTGGGGAGATGGAGTAGTCATACCCTAGTGAGAGGGGGTACCCCAAGACTTACACTTTTGAAACCACATCTGCCGTGTTGTAGTTAAGAAAGGGGGAAGTGTTGAATCTGCGTGAACGTGTATGCATATCCAAGATCTACATATACTTCCTTTAGACTTTGTGCATATTTAAATATCTAGCCTGCATTTTTTGACGGGTCGCATACATATATATGGAATATTAGACTTACAATATACCCAAAGACATATTTCAATCTAACAAACAGAACCCCACCACTAAATTAACCTGCAAGTTGTAACCACCTCTCTGAACAATCCAATGATCGTTAACAAGTTTTTAATCCGGGAACAATGATTTCCCCGGACATGAGACATTCCACGCCTACAGTCCAACCCATTCCACTGGGGTTTATTAATGTTGCAATATCATATACGTATTCCAAACCATGCAATTTTCCTCAACTGTCCTTTCTATTAAAGAGGACGCTTCTTCCATATCCCTTATACCCCCACCCGTTCCCTCCCCGTCTGCAGCATTACCCAAGACCCCTTTCTCTCGTGGACGTTAACTGAAGCGATATAAAACTTAGCGTGTAAAAACAACTACCGGGAGTCATGGAGAATTCAAGGCCTGGGTCCCACCGGGACAATATAAAAGATCATTCCATAATTTCACGAAAGGAGAGAGAGAGAGAGAGAGAGAGAGAGAGAGAGAGAGAGCTGTCCAAAGGGGAAGCCGTTGTGAGAAGGAAAGTAGACTTTAATGAGGTCTGTATATTGTAGGTTACACGATTAACACTACTTAATTTTTCTACTATGATGATCAA
Source organism: Palaemon carinicauda (assembly GCF_036898095.1). NCBI lineage: Eukaryota > Metazoa > Arthropoda > Malacostraca > Decapoda > Palaemonidae > Palaemon > Palaemon carinicauda. The sequence continues at coordinate 23,821,904 of NC_090745.1, forward strand.
GTATCTTTTTTTTTTGTACAAAGAATTTTTAAATGATAATAATTTTAATAACATTAATAATGATAAAAAATACTACTACTACTACTACTACTACTACTACTACTACTACTACTACTAATAATAATAATAATAATAATAATAAAAATAATAATAACAATATTACCAAATAATTTTAATAATTACTCGTAACATCATAGAATAGCTATGTCGAAATTTAACAAAATCCTATCATCGGAAATCATATAATCCCACAACATTTACGTAGCATTAAGTATACGTTCACGCCACTTCCTTATTTCGAATCATCATCAAATAAGTAAACACTAAGAAAGAAATCCGACAAATATAAAATAAGTACTATCGCCATCTGGAAGAAGAGTGGGCCTATAGGAAGTTAGGCCTGTAACATCACATGAAATATATTGTAAAAAAGGTTTTTTGTCACATTCTGCAGCGCCTCATCTTGACGGGAACGGCTGTTAGTCTTATTAAAGATATATGCTCATGTATGAAAAATTGATTCCAACTGTAAAGTAGGCCTACTATGAGATAAAACAGATCCCAGAGGGACTATAAGTTTCTTCTTCATGTATGATTAATCAAACACTTTGGGTAATCTCTTCTAAGTATAGAAAGATCTGCTTCTGCCGAGATATTGGGGTAGATATTAATTTTTTTTATGGATAAAAATGATTATGATAATAAAACATATTCAATAAAAGGTATGAAGATTAATTGACACGAAAAAAATTGGTTTCCATTCAAAAAGATATTATAGGATACTGAATCATAGCAATATTTATCCAACATACTTGGTCCTTCAGGTCACTAAATATTCAATTAAACAGCTAAAGAATTCGAGTACGTTCTACAAAAAATCTTCGTAATGAAAATTCAAAAGAAAAGAAAACATCCATCTACTTTGTTCATATGTTCTGATGGTATCGTGTAGATTTTTGTCAACAAACTGTTGAAGTAAAATGCTATACAACTTACGCACCTCGACAACTCCTTTGATAAACCTTCAGGATTCAAGATGATACACATGAATGCTTTCACGGTTTATATTTTTGTTCTGTTCAATTCAATAAATAATAATTCCTTCAACAGTAAGACATATATAACAGCTAAAATAATGAAGAATACACGTCTTAAATCCTGCCAGAGCTACCCATGAGTCACCTACTTCCAGTGGGTAGACATATCTCCATACGTGCAAGTAACGAGACCAAATGACTGTCATATACAATACCGAATGACGGACATTTGCGTCACGCCATATAAAATATGAAACTCACAATCAACGGAAACGCAAGTACGCCGAATAATTTCATGATAAAAGCTCAGAGTACTTTGAGCTTTTTACAAGAAAGAAGGAGAATATTAGGGGTAGATGACCCATAAATCATAATTAATTTCCCAAGGGCAAGTTAAAAAAAAAAAAACTAACAGAATGGAAGGCAAGTAACAGTGGTTAATTATGATCTCGGATTTGGCAATGAACTTGATAAAAAATCACATTATCCAAATTTAAATATATATATATATATATATATATACTACCTCATGTTAAATTATCATCTCTGCCACTGCTTGCCCGTCCCTGGTACTTGCCTAGAGGAGAGGTGGGTTTGGCCACTGATCTTTAGTACATATTGTCGGTCTCTTGGGCATTATCTACTCGTGGGTGACTTTGAAACCTTTACTTATGAAAGACTACCAACTCATTTCCATGAATGTTGGTGGAATGCATCTTCCTAGTCGGGTAGTTGAATCCGTGGAACTTCAAAAGTTCAAACTTGCAATGAATGTTTTTTCTGTTGAACAGGCTGACAAAAGTATCTTTTTATAGTTTATTTATGAAAAATTTAGTTTAATGTTGTTCGTGTTCTTAAAATATGTTATTTTATTTTTCCTTGTTGGAGCTTTGGGCTTATAGCATCCTGTTTTTCCAGCTAGGGTATTAGCTTAGATAATAATAATAATAATAATAATAATAATAATAATAATAATAATAATAATAATAATAATAATAATAAGTTGTATAGTTATACTACTACCAGTTTGCCTTAATATGAAAAACATATTTTGTATTAACTGATATACAATAACAAGTGCTTATGACCCCTCTTTCCCTAAGCATATGGCAAAGCCAGTCATCAGTCAAGAGCTCTTCTAAAAATTGCGATGTTGTCTCAACAATCTACTCTATGAAATGAGAAATTCAACTCGAGATGATAAAAAGGACTAGGCTCATATATCCAAATGTCCAGATGACAAATGAAAGTCCATGTGTTATAAAATTTTTTATTTTATGCTTCTTCTTCTTATAGTATTTTATCAATTATGTTTATATTCCCGGTCTATCCCTTATTCTAAAAAAAAAAAAAAAAAAAAAAAAAAAAGAGGGCCGACTAACGCCCAAACTTACATATTGATTATTATCATTATTACTAGCCAAGCTACAACCCTAGTTGGAAAACCAGGATGCTATAAGATTAAGGGCTCCAAAAGGGAAAAATAGCCCAGAGAGGAGAGGAAATAAATAAATTACATGAGAAGTTATGAGTATTTAATATAAATATGTTAAGATTAATAAGAATGTTAAAATAGATCTGTCATATAACCCATGAAGAAACACTTTGTGTTGGCCTGTTTAATATGAAAAGATTCTCTACAAGTTTGAACTTCTAAATAGAGAAAAATTAAAAGATTTCAAAAGTGACGAATTTCTTATTCGTGAAAAAAGAATAGGGGGGGGGGTTGAAAATTTGGCTCCTGCTCACTTCCTCTCCCTAAAATACTTTTGTATTCCTTCTCACGTTATTAAAAATTCCGACGTCAAATGGCAACAGAGCAAGGAAAAAAAAATTTTGTAAGTACATACCCTCATTTATGAATGCATTGATTAATTATATGTGTCTTACCAATAACTTTCAGTTAGTAAATAAATAAAATCATATCACAAATATAATTGCCACAATGCAAAAAGTGTGAGAAATTTTCAATAATGAAATTAATCTAAGATATTTCATAATTCAAGTGATAAAATTTGGGCAAACGCACGTAAAACACGAGAGAGAGAGAGAGAGAGAGAGAGAGAGAGAGAGAGAGAGAGACACACACACACACACACGAATGATATATATACTCTTCCAGCCAAACCCCATGTTTGGCGAAGCCCGAAACGGTCACTAAGAAAACAATTCAAGGCGATTTCGTCCTAAAACCTTCAAAATGCCCCACAATCATATTCCGAATCAACTTCAAATGCGCTTGTAATCAAATAAAAGAAAACAATACAGATGTAATTGATAAGGAAAAGACACAGGCAGAGCCGTGAGACCACAAAAGAGGGAAAAGGGGGGAAGGGGGGACAAGGCAAAAGCCTTTCATTTGCCATCATTTGCAGTGCGCATGCAAACAAGTTATCACTCGGCTCCCTCGCTGCAAATGCTTTAGCATAATTAGTAGCGGGCCAAACACGAATGGCTCAAAAGTTTTTTTTTTTTTTTTTTTTTTTTTGGGGGGGGAGGGGGGCAAACAGGCGAATTAGATTCCGTGATGGATGGCTGTATAAATATGCGAGGTCATGAGTGTGTGTAAAAGACATTCACTCCGCTTCGATTCGCGTTTTCGTACGGACAAATATTTACGTGCGCGACGTCGACGACAAGGAACACCGCTTGATACAACCTACGATTTTCATGATAAAACAACAATTGATTGTTTGAATGTGCGCCTCTTATAAGAGGTACAGACTCTCTCTCTCTCTGTCTCTCTCTCTCTCTCTCTCTCTCTCTCTCTCTCTCTCTCTCTTTAAAATCTATAAAAATGGAAACCTTTAAAACCTCCATTAAAGACAAAATGAGAAATAAATAATCAGCAACAATTGATTGATTGAATATAAACCTTTTATAAGAAGTACAGTCTCTCTCTCTCTCTCTCTCTCTCTCTCTCTCTCTCTCTCTCTGTAAAATCTATAAAAATGGAAACCTTCAAAACCTCTATCAAAGACGAAATTAAATAAAAATTATCAACAACAATTGATCGTTTGAATGTACGCCTCTTATGAAAGATACTCTCTCTCTCTCTCTCTCTCTCTCTCTCTCTCTCTCTCTCCAATAAATCTATAAAAAAATCAAACCTTTTAAAATTTCTATCAAAGACAAAATTAAATATAAAGGGCTAACCAAAATGCAGGTTTTATACGTGACCGTGCGTCCGAAACGCATCGGCGCGTGCGTGCATAACAAGATATTGCATTGCGTGCATCCGTGTGCAGCATGACTGGCGTACGCGATTGCCTCGTCTGACAGGTTCATGTATGAGAATGACCTGGTCATTACAAGAGATGGTTGATATTATGTCTTTGAACCTCCCTTCCCCCTTCTAGGACAAAAATCCAGCAGTCACACTGTCAGGCTCTTGTCAAGCAGAAGGTGATGCGAAAGGTTACAAGATTATGGCATACGTGACGCGCGTGCGAGCACGCACAGTGACGAGGACACGCATCCATAAAGGAGCTCTGTAATTTCGTCATTACTGTTAGTTTTCTTTTTAAATATAGGCGAGAAAACATGGAAGAATTTAGCGAAAACGACAAGGCCAAATACCATCACTGAGCACTAACTGATTGATTGAAGTAAACTGGAGTCGCAACATGTATGGTCAGTGACGAAATTCAAAATTTGAGATGGAAAGGAAAAAATAAATTAACCACCAATTTAATAAAAATTCCCTCAATCAATACAAGCTTTAAAACATCTTTCTGGCTTCAGTATAAATAATTTCCTTTGTGTCGCTGACTCAGAATCCAAAGACAAACATGCATACTTGAGAACACCTCAGCAAGGAAAGTAAACACACAAAACAAACAACTGCCACAACAGACGGTCGTGCTTGTGGGTGCGGGAAAAAAGGGATGTGTCAGTTCACCTGCATTGCTTGACGGGAAGTGATTTCCATTTAAAGCTTTTGATGATGACAGTCCGCCAAACACACACACACAAAGATTGACCGGACGATCGGAGAAACTGTCCGGTCAATCTGGGTGTGTGTGTGTGTGTATGCTTGGCAACTGTCATCTTCTAAAGCCTCAAATGGAAATCACTTCCCGTGAGACAATTGACAAAGCTCATGCAAATGCATATTATAGAATTAAAAACAATAACAATGGATTTCATAAATTTCGTCTAATGCTATAACAACGTCATTCCATATAATCATTATTATTATTATTATTATTATTATTATTATTATTATGATTATTATTATTATTATTATTATTATTATTATTATTACTACCTAAGCTAGACCCTAGTTTGAAAACCAGAATGCTATGAGCCCGGGAACTCCAACAGGGAAAATAGCCCATCGAGGAAAGGAAATAAGGAAATAAATATAAACTATATAGGCTATTAAAAGTAATGACTAACAGAGCATACTGTCCCTGAGTGTATCCTTATTAGCTCTAATGTATTGCAGGGTTGGCTGCTCGTGTCAACTTTCTCCATATATTTCTATTCCATGCATCTTGTTACCCCAGTCGCAACCCTAATTTTCCTCCTCACCACATCCATCCATCTCATTCCCTGATCATCCACAATTCTCTTCCCCATCACTTGCACAATTATTGCAAACACAAATTAATAAATGAATAAATAAATAAATATATAATTAGATATACAGAGAGAGAGAGAGAGAGAGAGAGAGAGAGAGAGAGAAACTCCCCTTTAGTAACCTAGAGGTATGAAGGGAAGACTGATCTCAAAATATTAAGAAATATAATAGAACATCAATTATGGAAACTACTGAAAAAAAGAGATTTATCCTAATTTTATACTGAATATAAAAAACTACAATTTCATCACTGTAAGATTCATTAGCAATTGTTTATTATGTTCTCTTTGCGACCTAAAGCGGTAGGCCTAATTGACATTCGTTAAATTATGGTGAATATTTAATTGGTAACAAAGCATTTTTTCAGCAATCAAGTGTGACCCACTGAGCTTTCAAAATTCCACCTTATTAAAAAAAGAGCATATTTACTTTTTCTAATTACACACACACATATACATATATATATATATATATATATATATGTATATATATGTGTATATATATATATATATATATATGTGTGTGTGTGTGTGTGTGTATGTAAATACCAAAACTAAATTGTTCCCATCTACTTCAAATTTGTCAAATTCTTTCCCAACTCCTGTTTCTAAACATTCAAGAAAAGATTACTGTTTTTCGTTCCTCTTCCTTTTTCCCCATTTCTCTCCATCCTCCAAAGAACCTGGTATGACAAGTGTGTTTGGCATGTTGTCCTTCTTCGGCCTTGAGGGGGAGAAAAATATTTCATTTTCCCATTTAAATACAATCGCCTTTACATTGACTTCCTTCACTCACCCTCGCCAGACGTGTATTTTTTTTTCTTTTACTTCAGCAAGTGCATGCACGCCTTTAGTGTGTGTGTCTTTGTGCCCCAGATTTCGTGTGCTTGTGCGTGTCGTTACCTTCAGGAGTTACTCTTTGAATATAAAGGAATTCACTGTATGCGTGAGCACCTCAAAGGACCTGCGAGTATTGAACCAAAACGGCTTACACCCCCACCCCCTCTTCCTTTCCACAAAACAGCAAAAAAGAAGAAGGGGGTTGAAGACCAACCCCCTCCCTTCACCAATAATCCTTTAAAACCAATTCCGTCTTTCAGGGTGGCGGTGGCCTATTAGAAACGTCCCTGCCTTGCGATCGCCGGACTATTGTAGGGTATGCTCAAGCTCGATGGTTTCTTATAGTTTCTCCAACCTCGCCAGCCATGTGAGCTAAGGATGGGGTGTTTGAGAGAGGCTATAGGCTTACATGCTGAGTCATCAGCAGCTATTGCCTGACCTTTTCAGATCCTAGCTTAATAGAGAGGAAACTTGGGAGCTGATCATATGGATATATGGTCAGTCCTGCTAGCTAGGGCATAGTGTCACTGTCCCTTGCCTCTACCATTCATTAGTAACCTTCAAAACTTTATAAGTTGGGGTGATACAGCAAACGACATCTCATGCTTTAGTTATCACCAGCACTCTATAATAGAGCCGCCTGCAGTAATGATGATGCCTCACTTGTTTCTTAGGGAACTTACGAGATTATGTTTTTTTCTTCTTCTTCAGGGATAATCTCTCCTTGATTTATTGTTCCTCGTGGGGGATGTCCGTGCGAAGAAGGTGGATTACTTTTTGACAGGAGGTCTAAACTTCGAGGAGAGTCCTGGCGGTGATTTATCATGAGGAAGCAAGCTCTTGTCGGGGTGGGGGGTATAGTAAATTTTGGCTGATTAATATATATATATATATATATATATACACAGTATATATATATATACACACAGTATATATATATATATATATATATGATATACACACTCAAACACACCGCAAGAAGCTCCAAAATTAATTCATCACTAACGATTACGTAAATTCCGAAAAGACTCTTTATGCTGCTGAGAGAGAGAGAGAGAGAGAGAGAGAGAGAGAGAGAGAGAGAGAACTTCAAAAACGGCAATTTAACAAGCATAACTTTGTTCTACTTCCCGTCTCTATAAAAATTCGCATACTCTTTTCAAGTAGCCTGGGGTTAAGCCTTTATCACTCGCATTCGCTTAACACCCCCCCCCCCACCCCCCACAAAAAAACACGATAAGCTACCGGACGCCGTTGCACCCCCCCCTACCCCCACCCCAAACACGCCCTTTGCAAGCATTAAAAGTTTCGTGGTCCTGGATTCGTGCGTCAAAAGAAATCCCTCTAATTGGGACTTTCTAGTGTTCTATTATGGATAAAGTCCCCGCTGGTACAGCAAATGGATTACTGGTCTCTCGGCATGGATTATTTGATGGATGAGACGATAGGATGGGTGGGCTGCAGGAGAAACTATTAATGGCTCGAGTGTGTGTATTCGGTTTCTCAGGTGTGGCCGAGCAGTGCATGGTTTGTTTGCACGTCAGGATTTAGGCCAAACCTTCACACAGGTTTTGGAAACATTTGCGAAAAATAATGCATCAATATACATTGAAAGATGTCTATAAATGCCGTGGCAATGCTGCAATGCACTTACCCTAAATATTATTATTATTATTATTATTATTATTAAGAAATCTTCCACCCTAGTTGGAAAAGCAAGATGCTATAAGCCCAAGGGCTCCCACAGGAGAACATAGCCCCAGCGAGGAGAGGAAATAACGAAAGAAGTAAACTACATGACAGGCAATGAATAATTAATACAAAATATTTTATGATCAAACAAATCAAACAATCATCAAAAAGTCCCCCATAAAAATGTACATACACTACTAATTTTATATATCATTAATCTCATCAACAAAAACAACAACAGTCCATTAAAATGTCAATATCATGTCTTCTAACTAAATACTCATCAAACTCTTGCATTGCAAAACGACAAAGAAAGCTGATTTTCCTATGATTCTAAGAAGAGAAACCCCCTCCATCATCAATATCGATAGGAGTTACAGGAACACCAATTCCTAGTTTAACCGGCCTGATTCCAAGAACGCCAACTTTGCAGCCTTTCTGGGTACGCAGGATCTAAGAATTCGGTTCTAGCTGGGGTTACCTTATCACATGACTTGGCTCCCCCAACAAATAACGTTATGTAAGCAATAGATTTCTGCAGTTTGCCTCTTTATACGTTACATCGACGATTAATAAAAATAATATAACGTGTCATATCAAAACTGGGGATTTTTTAGTAACTAGTATTTTTGTCGAAAGAAATGAAACATATCAAAACTAGAGTAATGGTTCATTAACAGATTTAAGAATAAAAATGAAGAAAAAGAATCATCCCTTTCCATTCACAAATAATCTTCCCAGATTTTCAGTATCTTTTTATTTTAATTTTAAAGAAATTAAACTTCCCAAATATAGAATATTGGTTCACTAAACATTTAAGAAAAAAAATTAAATCGAAAGGAAAAACACCTTCCTATCAATCTACAAATTTGTTTCAGACAAAACCCAAAAATCCTAACTCCTCAAGGGATTCCTATTACAAATGGTTAAACTACCAAATTGGTAATGATTATAACCAGCTGGTTAATAATTTATCAAATGCCATATTATAATTGATGATATGAAGTTTGGGTGGAGAATACAATGTGGATAAAGTGACGCCCATTCGCTGTTTAATCTATAATCCCTTTTGGTTTACTGGCTCAGCTTTTTCTTGTGCTTTACATACATATGAAAATTTTTCAGGTAGAATTTTTATATCTACCCAAAATAAAATATACGATTGAAAAAAAAAAAAAAAAAAAAAAACTATTTCCTGAAAACATTACTTAAAAATTATTCAGGCTCATTTTTATGCGTAGATTTATTCTATTAAATAAATAACCAATATAATAAAAAAATCTTAAAAATAGGCTTAATGACCCGGACATAAAATGTGCATATAAATATTTTTCATTAGAATGATACATCAACTGCCAAAATAAAAGATGAAATATATTACCAACCCTTGCATAACGTACAGCAAAAACGAAGTTCTTATGTCTGTATATATAAACATACAACAAATAAAAACAAATAAACTGAATACATTATCTAAAAAGCTATCCAATATAAATAAGACTTTGTTACAATGAAGCAAACTATATGAATACATCTAAAAAAAAAAAAAAAAAAAAGGGGGCGAACTTTATTAAATCACCCAAAATTAAATTAAATCGAGAAATACATAACACCCAAAACAGAAATTAAATATATTTCCAATGTGAATAAAATCTACAAATGAGACTCTATTACCTTAAAAGCAAAATTTACCGAAACATAAAAATCTAATTCAAAACAAATGCACTGAATCATATATAAAACAAGAATACCTTATAGCAAAATTTACCGAAACATAAAAAAAATCTAATTCAAAATAAATGCACTAAATTATAGACAAAACAAAAATAAATTTCCAGGCCTGTTAAAATAATTCCTTTGAGCGCAGCCATCGTCAACATCAACAACCAAAACGGCTAGCTGTCTTTTCAGCCGAGCCAAATAATAAATAACAAACTCAAACACCTAAACATTTAATTTTGGTGGGCAGGCAATTGGCCCCCGTGAATAATACCGATCCATTGAAAGTCAAATAATTTCGATATCTGAACGGCCCATTCCAGAATGCATAATGAATTTGAATAACGATTTATACTTAAAAGGCAATAAAGGACTCGAAATAAATACTGAAACCGAAATTACACGAAAGC
>NC_090745.1:23832685-23835185 GCF_036898095.1 Palaemon carinicauda
TAACGAGTTACCATGTACTACTGTATCTATTAGTTTCGTAAATAAACTATACATTTTAAAAATGGAAATAAATAATACAATCTAAGCAAGATGGATTCGATACAGTAAGCTCCTTCATTAGGTATCCTAGCTGATCTAAAGGGTTAGGTTGAATACACACTAGTGTGTTTGTGTGTATGTACATATATTTATAAATACATCATATATATATATATATATATATATATATATAAAATATCTTTATATAAACTGCTGACATCTCATCTTTCTCACATAAAAAAAAACAATTACTTAAAAGGCTCATAAACAACACCACTCGTTTAATTGGTGACAAGGAAAAAAAGTGATAGAAACATATTGAAATTCTACAAGCCTACGTTATTGGGCTGGAGAGAGAGAGAGAGAGAGAGAGAGAGAGAGAGAGAGAGAGAGAGAGAGAGAGAGAGAGAGAGAGAGAGAGAGAGAATACATGTAATTTGGGCCTATTGGCTTAGTTCTTTTGATTGACAACCTCTGAGGGGAAGAAACAAGGGGAAGAGATCCAGTATCCCATTGTCAGTTCCCTTGCCACGAAGAAAAGAAAGGAAACAAAGAAGGGGAATTAATAGCATTGCGAGAGAGAGAGAGAGAGAGAGAGAGAGAGAGAGAGAGAGAGAGAGAGAGAGAGAGAGAGAGGAGAGAGAGAGAGAGAGAAGAGGGTTTTAAACACAGAAGGTGGTAATGGAAAAAGTATTGTACAGAGTTTTAAACACTACTATGAGATTCAGGGCCTCTGTAACACGGTTTTTGGACTTTGCTCCTTATCAAAGAATCGCATGTAGCTGAAAGTTGACATATGTATATTTTACAACCACACACAATTTTTTTCAGCATTATCAAGAACCTAAACCCGATAGTTTTAATTTTTATAGAGTAAAAATGATCTAGACGACGCCATGGCCAGTGATAACGAGCCAAGAGTCAAAAACATTCATTACGTAAGCAATGTAAACACCTTTGACAAAATTTTGCCCCGCCCATCCACCAGACACCCATTCACCTTGTTCCATCTGCTCTGAAACCCATAACAGTCAAGATGGCTAACAGGATTTGGAATTGCCCCCGTGGTTGCAAAACTGCATTTGTCTTACGACTTCCAACTTTATACAGTCAAGAGAAAGCCCGTGGCCATATTTACTATAGCCTGAATAGGTAATTATTCAGTTTCTAGTTTAAATCCAATGTTTATGGTCTGATTTGTATGTAGCGTAACATGATTATAATACTTGTAATGTCATTCAGGCTTTTGAACATTTCCATTAGCTATTCACTATGCCACCAAGAGAGAGAGAGAGAGAGAGAGAGAGAGAGAGAGAGAGGAGAGAGAGAGAGAGAGAGAAAGAGAGAGATTGTATGTAAACAGTCTTTATATAACTATTTTTGTTAAAATAAGAATTTTCTGCTAAACTCTCCATCAGACCAACGGTTCATCTGATATAATTTTTTTTCTTCTCTTAGGCCGTACGACCGTGTTGGCTATGTTTTGGGCATGACTGCATTTGGTAAATAAATCAGGAATAGTTTTAGAAGTTTTATTTGTACATCTAATGGGAATTTATAGAAGTAAGTGAACATAATTCATTTATCCTTTAAAATAATTACTACATGTAGCAAAGCAATTAGTAGTAAAGATGAAAATGCAATGAAGGAATGATTCCATACTTTATCTTTAGCTTCAACATTGGCAATAACATACCCAGTTGCCATAATTTGTCAGCTTAATGAAATAACCTATCATCTAATGTTAAACTTAATTTCCGAGGAGGCCATGGCTTATTGCAGTGAAAAAACATTACAAAGACTAATGAATGGCGGAACGATACATAAATGTGGGTGGGGTATCTGTGCTAGCGTAGTAATACTACTGTAGCAGTAGTGCCCCAACAGTAGTATAAATGAATTAAACGTTTAGGCCAACTGCTGGGATCCTTGAGGATCATTTAGCACTTCTTACAACTACTCGAGATATGAGTTTTTATAGCCAGAATTTAAATTCCCTGATCCAACAATGCCCATGATAGCCTTCAGTGTTATCCAAAGTGGGTGGAGCCTCATGAAGTCATCATTCTGACGATAATTATTGGTGAAGGTTTAAAGCCAAAATACGGTGCCGGCTATTTTTTTTTTTTTTTTTTTACATTAAATAGGTAGGTAAATAGACAATAAATAAAAATTGCTTGACATTGGATATAGCAGTTACCAAATCAAGCTTGTCTTCTACGTTTTTGAAAATTACCAACTATTCCCTACACCTTGTCAATCTGATAGTGACCTATAAAGTAGACTGTAATTTCTTAGGAAACTTATTTTGGGAGTTAGACTAATAATCGAAGTGTTTTTGTATTTATTAACATATTTTGTTGGTTTGTTCATTATGACAATTATCAGTGGAGAGGTTTCAGAGTTCATAAAGGTGTACTTCTTTACTTTTATTTAACCTTTTGTGTCATTGTTGGCAGAG
>NC_090745.1:23840185-23847685 GCF_036898095.1 Palaemon carinicauda
CGCCATGGCTATCTCACCCAAAAATAGATTTTTCGCTTCGCTCAAAATCCGTTTTTTGGGCTCAAGCCATGGCGTCCTGATGGAAGAGTACCAGAGAATCAATGTATCGTGGTAGATTTTCCCCCAGAGTTAAGTGCCTAGGCATTGACAAAAATAGCAAAGTAATCTTAGGTAAGAACCATAGGAACAAAGTATCCTGCCCCCCATTGGTAGGAAGTTCCCATGGGCTATGCCGACGTCAAAGTGGTATTGAAGGGCTATTCATCTTGACAGAAGAGCTTTTAAGAGCTTAGAGATGAAGCAGAATGTTTGATATTTGTATAGGAACATTCTGAAGTAGGCCAGTGGTGGTTGGGCACTGTGTGTAGGGTTCATCTCCTGATTATCAGAAGTAAGTATTCGTGTAGGAACCTTACTGAGACAAGGTGAATATAATTTAAGAATAGACATCTTAAATTCTTCATGACCATAAGAAAGGAGGAATAAATAAAACTATGACAGTATGTATTTCATAGGTAAGTAGGAGCTGAAAGAGACGCACAAGTAATAAAATAGAAATTTTATTTCACAATGCAGAAATTAAATAATTTACAGCAAAAGGTAAAGTTCATTTACAGTAATAATAATGTACATAGAAATAAAGGCTTGCTCTTGAATCTGAAAGGGAATTTCAGGATTAGTAGGTACTCGTTCTCGAGGAACGCAAGTCTTTAAATAACACATCATGCTCAAGGCATGCGGCACTTGTGTGACACTATGACATTTCACCTGGGATAAGAACAGTTATAAAAGCACTAAGTGTTTTTAGACATCACTATGAATCACTCGAGGGTCAACATAGGCACCCGAAGAGTTAGAGTCCCAAGTAACTCACTGTTCTACGCAGAGTTAGGTGCAGGTTTCATAACACTACCTGCGGCTACCACAAAATGTTTGATTTCGTGCACTTGTTTCGCATAATGTTTAAAGAAAACTCGCGAGGACTTCCAGCCCGTAAAGTTCTTAAGGCTCTCGAAGTCCATGCTCTGAAAGAAGTTCAGAGAAGATGCCACTTTTCTAGGATCATGACCAGCGGGTGTACTGTTCGGATCCGCTCTGCGAATGAAGTAGGTGATTTTCGCTCTTAATTGTTTCAGTGACAGGTCGCTGCCCGATGTTTCTCCTTTGAAGAGTTGGCCTCCACCAAAGTTTGAAGTTCTGCGAAGATAGACCTTGAGACTCTCTACTGGACATAGAGAGACATCCTCCTTCAGGGGGCATATTCTCCAAGGGCCCCATCTTTTGGTGGGTAATTCATTTTTGGCGAGAAACGTCGGATCGGGGGAGAGGGTCACTTCTCCTGAATCAGCAAACAGGATGTGTCCCTCTTCTCTTGATAATGCCACTATTTCGCTGACTCGAGCTCCCGAGGCGAGAGCAAATAAAAATATAACTTTCTGAGTCAGATCCTTGAGGGGGCATGAATCATTGTCCAAGTTGGAGGCGAAATGGAGCACCTTGTCTAGTGACCAGGAGATCGGTTTCGGAGGGGGTGCTGGGCGTAGGCGAGCACATGCTTTCGGCAGTTTGTTAAAGATGTCGTTGGACAGATCAATTTGGAAAGCATATAGAATTGGTCTAGTCAAAGCCGATTTGCAAGTTGAAATCGTATTGGCTGCTAATCCTTGTCCATGAAGGTGAATGAAGAAGGACATACAGAAATCAATGGTGATTTCTTTAGGATTTTTTGCTTTAACAAAGGAGACCCATTTCCTCCAGGATGATTCGTATTGCCGTCTCGTGGATTCGGTCTTGTATTCCTCTAGGAAGTCTAGACTTTTCTTCGAGATCCCAAACCTCTTCTTTGCGGCAAGGGAGAGAAAATCATGAGATGAAGGTCCTTGATTTTCGATGATGAAGCGAAGACAGTCGACTTCTGTACTTGTTGAGAGAGAACTGGGCCCGGGAGAGGGATCAGCTTGGGCTGCAGCTCCAGGACCAGGGGGTACCAGTTGCTCCGGGGCCACTTGGGAGCCACTAGGGCCGCTGTCCCTTTGAAGGTTCTCAGTTTGGAGAGGACTTTCAACAGAAGGTTGGTGGGAGGGAACAGGTATATCTTCGACCATCTGTTCCAGTCCAGTGACATGGCGTCCACCGCTTCTGCTTTGGGGTCCTCGTACGGGGCTACGTACAGAGGAAGTTGATTGTTGTCGCTCGTTGCAAAGAGATCTATCTGAAGTTCTGGGACTTGATGGGAGATGAAGGAGAATGATCTTGCGTCTAGAGACCATTCCGACTCTATCGGGTTTGTCCGAGATAGAGCATCCGCTGTCACGTTGCGGAATCCTTGTAGGTGAACTGCAGACAGGTGCCACTTCTTCTTCTCCGCCAGACGGAAGATTGGGAGAAGCACCTGATTTATCTGGGGCGATCTTGAGCCCTGGCGATTGAGACAACGAACTACCACCGAGTTGTCTAGGGTTAGACGGATGTGGATCGAGGGCGGCGGGGATAGCTTCTTCAGAGTAAGAAGGACCGCCATGGCCTCCAAGATGTTTATGTGGAACGTCTTGAATAGTGGAGACCAGGTCCCTTGAGCTTGTTTCAGGTGGGAGTGACCTCCCCAGCCCTCCAGTGAGGCATCCGTGTGGATGTTGAGTGATGGAGGAGGGTGTTGGAGAGGAATGGACCTTTTCAGGGCCATTGCTTCCGACCACGGCTTTAGGAGGCGTCGAAGTCTGTTTGGAAGCCGTCTCTTGAGGTCTCTTCGAGCGATGGATGCCGATCGTCTCCAGACTCCCGCGGCATCCTTTAGCTGTGCACGAAGCACTGGGTTTGTCACTGAGGCGAATTGTAGAGAGCCTAGAACTCGTTCCTGCTGTCGTCTTGAAATGCGTTTGGATTTCAGTAGTCGCTTGACAGACCCTGCTATTTCCTTCCTTTTCTTCTGGGGGATGGAAAGGCGGTGTGACTGAAGATTCCAGTGGATTCCCAACCACTGAAACTTCTGAGCCGGAGAGAGGCGAGATTTCTTCTCGTTGATCTTGAATCCCAGGTGTTCTAGGTACTGGGTAACTTCGTCGCAAGACTTTGTACACTCTTCGGGCGAGGGAGCCCAGACTAGCCAGTCGTCGAGGTAGGCCATCACCTGGACGTTTCTTAGGCGGAGCTGTTGTACTATGGCATCCGCCAGCTTTGTGAAGATCCGAGGGGCCACATTGAGGCCGAATGGCATGGCCCGGAAGGCGTAGCTTTTCCTTTGGAGTCGAAATCCTAGGTAGGAGGAAGCGTGATGGTTCATTGGAATGTGCCAATAGGCATCCGCCAGGTCTATAGAGACCGTGTAGGAACCTTGAGGCAGAAGGGTCCTTATTTGTTGAAGCGTCAGCATCTTGAATTTGTTGTTCTCTATGAACTTGTTGAGGGGGGATAAGTCCAGAATGACTCTGAGCTTGTCTGAGTCCTTCTTGGGAACGCAAAACAGTCTCCCTTGGAACCTGGTGGACTTTACCTTCCTTATCACCTTCTTGTTCAAGAGGTCTAGAACATATTCTTCCAGAATGGGGGTTGATGGTTGAAAGAACCGCTGGAAGATTGGGGGTGGTTGCACCCAACTCCAGCCTAGACCGTTCTTGATGATGCTGTGTGCCCAAGGATCGAAGGTCCAACGATCCTGGAATTGGCGGAGTCTTCCTCCCACCGGAAGCACTTCATTGCTTCTGGTGTCCCGAGGACTTGTTGCCTCGGCCGCTAGCTCCCTTTCCTCCTCTACCTCTGGAGGGACGACGAGAGGCGTCTCTGCTTGCACCCCTGGACGAGCCTCTACCTCTGGCATGAAAGGTAGTGGATGGCTGCTCAAAGGCAGGGGTGAAGACCGGTGACTGTGACAACACCGGTTGGGGGACCAATTGAAAGGTCTGTTGTGGTTGGGCAACCACTTGGGAGGTAGCGGGTCCCGGAAACTGACGTCGTTGTTGACGTTGCTGGGGTTTCGGCTTCTGAGGTTTCCTCTTAGGCTGAGGTCCATCGTCCTGAGAGGTTTTCCTTTTTCTGGACATGCCCCACTTGTGGAGAAGGTTCCTATTCTCCGTGGCGGCTCTGTCAGTTATTTCCTTGACAAGGTCAGAAGGAAACAGGTGCTTTCCCCAGATGTTGGAGGAAATCAGCCTCCGGGGTTCGTGTTTCACGGTGGCACCGACAAACACGAATTCACGACAGGCTCTACGAGCCTTTATGAAGTGGTACAAGTCCTTCATTACCGTGAGTAAGTGGGATTTGGCCAGTACCATGTAGTGATCGGGTACTGCTGTGTCACAGGCCATTACTTCAAGTTGGACTTGATGAGAAAGCGAAGCTGCAAGCCTCTCCTTCGTGTCTTGTTCCCGGCGAAGGAGGTGGTCGTTGAGCTTGGGGAGGTCTTCATTAAACTGACGTCCGGCGACGTCAGGATCGAGCCTACCCACGACGAAAGTATGTTGGACATCTTTCCATTGCCTAGTGTCGGGGGGTGTCACGATGGAGAAGGGTCTGCACTCCTCCAGTGCAGGGCAGGGTTTCCCTTCTTCCGCCGCTTTAAGGCATGCAGCTAAGGCCTTTTCCAAAAATGGAAGAATCGCAGTGTCAGGTGCGACATAGGTAGGATGCTTCTTGCTCAAGGCAGGAAGCTTAGAGCAGGTAAAGCCCCTGCTCTTAAATGCGTTGGCTAGCATAGCCTGGGCCTTTGCGAGATCGAACACTATCTCTTCTTTAGGTTCGGTCTCCTCCTTCGAGGCAGGTTCGGAACGAAGTCGGACGTAACAGTCCGGGTAGGCCTCGAAGCTTGGGAAGAACTCCACATCTTCCAACGGGACCGTGCCGATCTTGTCACTAACAAAGATCCTGCCGGTCGCAATAACCATATGCTCTGCATACCTCCACGGGTTGGCATGAGAGCAAGCTGGGAGATCCTTGACCGAGATCTTCTTCGTGTCTCTGGATCCAATCATAGACCTGATGGACTCCTGGTTCTCCTTCAGTCTGTCGTCCATGACAGCTCTAATCAGTCGGATCAGTTCTTGGGTGGAAGAGGAAGGATCCGGGGTCGAGGAGGTAGACGGAAGGGACAATTCCGTCGGTGTAGGAGTAGGCGGAGGGATGGACGAGGGAGTAGCTCCAATCTCCGACTCGGTGTATTCCACCTTGTCTTCGTCCTCTTCGGCTCCTTGAGCCATAAGCGTCTTCTCCGTGTCTTCCGAGACGTCGGAGATCCGTTCATCATCCTCGGAATCCAAACGGCACTCGTGCATGGACTGAGCCATGACCACATCAGGTTCCACTGAAATTTGGACAGTGGGGATTGCTTCCTTTGGAACCACTGAATCAGGGGAGGCCTTAGGGAACAACAGGGACCTCAGTTCTTCGGTGGCCAGGTACGGTCCAGTAGCATTTCTCTGAAAACCACGCACCCACTTGCGCAGTTTCTCACGAGCAATGTCTCTAACCTCCGCTGAGGGAGGGTTATGGAAGGCCTCAACTAGGTAGGCCTGGCAGACCGTACATTCCAGTGGATTCCAGAACTTCCAATCCCCTTTCTTGTCTGAGCAAGGGGCGTGAGTCCTGCACGCCGTATGTCCGTAAAACTGGGAGCGTTTCACAGCACAGTAGGCGAAATCGCACTTCATCTGCTCCTCCTGTGGAAGAAAGAGAAAATGAGTATGGGGGAGCCATAGGAATGGCTCTTAAATTAAGTTAATATTAATCATTAATTTTAACTTAAGGAAGGTGTGATGCATAGAGAATGAAACAGTAAAGGAGACACGCTCCATGCATCTCGCCCGGCTGGTTACCATAGGCTGGTCCTGGGATAATCCAAATGACCGAGATCATTGGATATAGTTTCCTAGGATTCCCATTATATTGGAACTCCATGGAAAGCCAAGGACAAGGTTGGGATCGAATTCATTCGGTTCCCAGATAAGAGCCAGAAGGCCTCATTAAGGGTAACTGCTTCTGGCAACCAGCCGCGCTAAGATGCACATAGCATGCTGGAAATAGAAGAATGCAAAGAGACAGCATGATCACTAATAGAGCAGTACTAGGTACTGATCTTAGAAGCAAAGCAGCTTATCTATTTGCAAGGTAGGGCTATCTAGTCTTATGATAGCTACAGAGAGGGGGTGCAAGTATTCTTGACGCCTCCGGGGCATCCGGCAGCCGCCGGCACGCCGGAGCCCGCTCCAGCATAGATTCTGGCATTAGAACAGACAATTTTCAAAGTCAGTTAGATACCAGGATGGCGGCCGCCGGCACAACGGCGGCACGCCGGCAGGGAGCGGCGGCTCCGGCAGCCGGAGGATGCCGGATTGGTGACTGGGGTAAGGATGGTACAGGTAGTATCGGGTTGCCGGCAGTATATGCCGGCACTCCGGAGATCGACCGGCAAGCGGACGAATAGATAGGAGTAGGAGAGCCGCCGGTAGTAGCCGGCGGCAGCCGGCAGTCCCTCGGTACACGGGGGTCTGGGGGCAAGGGTAGGGAAGTCACCAAGAGGGAGGCAGGTATTGCCGGCAGTAGAGGCGGCAAGAGACCGGCACCCGGATAGAAAGAGAGACAGGGGGAGGGGGGAAGGGATGTAGGAAGTACCGTCAGGGTTCCAGACATCCCTCCCCCTCCCTGAGGGGGTGTACCCATGATAGAGACAGGCTCTAGCATCCATAAGCAGGGGTCACTAGGGACCGGGAGCAGGTAGCCCAAGGGAGGGCTAGGGAACACCCAAGAGGGGGGGGGGAGACTCCCCTATGCAGAGCTACACTAGTAACTAACCTTATAGGACACTATGAAGGTATATGTACCAGAGCGGACAGCACAGGGAAGCTCGGGTAGCCCTACTCTTCCACCCTAAGGAGGAATTGTAGGACAGGGGACAGATGAGTATAAACTAACCTAAGCATAGGCTAGGCTATACAAGAGATAGGTGGGGAGGGAGAAGAGAGGGGTCTTCCCAGGAAGGGTTTCTGTACCAGAGCGGCCACAAAGGGAAGGGAGGACACTCCCTAACCTAAGATTAGGCTGATCGGCTAAAACGGTGCAAGAGTACAGTTTCAGCATGGAACAGAGAAACCTTCCTAACCCGGCCTAGATCAGGGCTAAAAGTCCTGAACTAGGCAAGGAAGAAGACGTATCGCTATCGCAGGAAAGTCGTAGACTATCCTAGCCATAGAGGTAGGCTAGCCTAACCTCACTCTCAGACGCAATCCTAAAGGGGGTTCATTCCTTTAGGGAGGACTGAGAGGCGATATAATACTCTATTAGACAATAAATCCCTTTACTCAGAAAAGGGATCAAGGCTAAATAGAGGGAGTGCCAAGGCAGGGGATGAAGGAAGCATATAGGGGTCCTAAGGTTAGGTTAGGCTAGAAAGAATCACTGACTAGCCTATCCCCTATATGGTCCCTGAAGGCGAAAACATTTGCATCACTAGTCAAAAGTATTGTAAAATAATAATGCCACTATCTTCATAACTTAGTCTAGGATCACTGATAA
>NC_090745.1:23852685-23855185 GCF_036898095.1 Palaemon carinicauda
TATATATATATATATATATATATATATATATATATATATATATATATACACACACACATAATGTGAGCAATGGAGAATATCATAACCATGCAACGCAAACGAGAATATCAGGAGACTGCAAAGAAGCTGGCGAAGAGTGCAGGAAAAACACAAACACACACGCACGCGAAGTATGAAGACGTGCTCGGCACCACCTAAGAAACTAACAAGAATTAAGCAAGATTCGGCAACAGATGGCGCCAGCAGCAAAACGGCGAGCCCTAGCAATAAGGCCTTAACGGAGGGTCGTAACAGTAGGTAGTAGAAAAGCGAGTGATAGTGACGATGTGATGGTGATAAGCGGCCATAATAGCAGTAATAGCGGCCTGGTATGGTGCCGATAACTGACTTTAAAAGTGTCGCAAGGGAAAGTTACAGCCGGTACTTAAACATTCTTGCTGACTGGAGAGAGAGAGAGAGAGAGAGAGAGAGAGAGAGAGAGAGAGAGAGAGAGAGAGAGAGAGAGGGGGGGGGGGGACCAATTATAGCCAGCGAGCCCAATTAAAAGAAAGTATTATTATTATTATTATTATTATTATTATTATCATTATCCATGCTACAACCCTAGTTGGAAAAGCAGGATGCTATGAGCCCAATGGCACCAACAGGGGAAATAGCCAAGTGAAGAAAGAAAATAAGGAAATAAAAAACAAGTGACGAAGAATTACGACAATAAAACTAATGTAAAACATTTTAAGAACATTAACAACATTAAAATAGATCTTTCATTTATAAAAAAAAAAAAAAATACTTTTTTCAGCCTGTTCAACATAAAAACATTCTCTGCAAGTTTGAACTTTAAACATTCTATGGAATATGAATAAAATAATTTAATGAAAGCAAGACGATGAGAATTATAATCTTCAAAACAATAACGAAATCAAACAAACATCCAAAGTGAAAAAACAACATCTCAGCTGACATGTGTTCCCTTTCTTCAAATGACATCATCTCTAAGATTAAGCAATGCAGAGTAAAGGCTTTGTTAACCAGCACTTCACTCATCCTGAATACCTACCTCAGTAGCTAAAGGAAGCCTCTTCAAGCATATTGTTCTAGAATATACGGTCTCTCCTTCGTTAATCCAACCCTACTACGCCCATCCTCTCCCCATAACAACCCACGAACACTTGCATTCTGCTTCCCCAACACAGGCAGCTCGAGAGGACCAGTAAATGACAGCGTGCGGTTCCGTGCGACATGACCCCGCTGACAATTTCACGGCTTCGAAACAACCTGAAGGTGTTGACAACCCGCGGCTAATTATCATGGACAGATGCCAAGGAATCCAAGCACGCCTTCCGTCTCTCGCCCCCCAACCTATTTTACTTCCTACTTCAACTGATGTAACCTTTCTAATTAGTGAAAACAGTTTCAGCTTGTGACACATCCACATCTTCCCTATATAATAAAAGAGCAAGTGTTTGGCTAAATACATATTTATCATATTTTTTTTCCGGTCAAGCTCAGAAGCACTGCCAGACGTATAACTATTAGATCTCAGCCTCATCCATTGGGAGAAGGAATAGTCATAATTTAGTGAGAAAGCTTGTAGTTAGGAAAGGGGGAGGGGAGTGGGAAAGGTTGAAAGTGTGTGTACATATCAAAATATTTATCTGTATTTTTTTGACAGGTCGCTTACGCTACTTCACCATATCGAAAAAATGAGTCTTCGTTTACATGGGAAATGTCATCTGTAATTTGAACGAGAATTACAAGACTATATATACACGTATTTAGCATAAGTACACACTTTACATGAAATATACACCGTTTACGACCAATTACTGGAAGACAATTACAGCTATTCAAGTAAACTATCTATGGAGGAGTTGGGTGTACGAACCATGTAGCATCCAATTTTTGGGGTACGAAACCAATCAAATTCAGGCAATTCTGCTTTAAAGAATACTCTTAAGAACCAAGAGAATTCCCACTACTACAGAATGACGAATTGAGTCCACCCCGTCCCTCCATTGCTAATGTACTTTTAACTGAAATATTTTTGTTTTGTCAATTTCCATTTCAAATGACCCCCAGGGTACTATTATAAGATCTTAATATATTTCATATATATTTTTTATAATATATAGTTTAATCGTCCCTTTTCTTTAATTTCCGGACAGAGGTGCTTTCCCTATTGGTGCCCTTGTGATTATAGAATTTTGTTTTTCAGATTAGGGCTGTAGCTTGGATAATAATAATAATAATAATAATAATAATAAATTATCATTATTATTATTATCAATATTATTATTATTATAATGTTTCGGATGGGGTTCCCAAAATATTAGAATTAACCATTAAATTATTTATCTCTTCCCGTACCAGCAAAAAGCCTAACCTGCAACGTCTGTTTCCACATTACACAACAACAAACGCTAATACAGGCTGAAGACGTAAGACCTGTAATAAAAGCGTAAGGCCTCAAAGCGGCAGTGGCACCGAAATGGCACCCTTA
>NC_090745.1:23857685-23866140 GCF_036898095.1 Palaemon carinicauda
AAAAGTGTTTCCTGCAATGAAAGAAAACACAAGAAACAAAGTAAGTAAACAAAGTAGGAGTAATGTCAACAATCCCCATCCAGCCCTCTCATCCCAACCTCATTCAGTGCCTTTATCAAAAGTGACACGAGGTGGCATTACCCCGCAACCCTCTTACTCTTGGCCTTAACAGAAAGAGGAACAAAGCTGAAGTTATCAAGAGGATAAGTATACCTTGGCTGACATCCAGACGGCATTTTCAAAGAGATGACACCCTATATGTGTGATATTCATGATGCACACGACCAATGCTTCTCAAGTTCAAATTACACTCCCTTTTTTATACGTCGATTGGTCTTTCAAGATCATCAAAACATGCAAACTTTAAAACCCAAACTTTGATAATTATCTTTAGACTTACACATAAAACTGAATATTGATCGTAATTTACCATTATCTGGAATTGTAATTCAAAATGCTAGAATACATCTTCACTCTACCAGAAGTTTTTTCTTCTCCACAAAAGCGTCTTAATAGGCTTTCTATTACATATGCCACACCTTGCCTACCTACATTCTTATAATATTTACATCATAAAGTCATATAAAATCTATATCATAAATTCACAACTTCTACAATTTTCACTAACATAAAAATCTTTAAAACTGAACCCACGTAAATACAAATCTAAACTTATCTTGCGTGAAATCTTAACCAATACTGCTCACAACATCACAACCTAAACAGCATAAAATCACAACCCATATTATCATCGCAGAGCACCTTTCCAAAGCACACATCAAGACGGATGAATTCACCATTCCCCGCCTGACAAGATCAACACTATAGTGCCTACAGTTGCACACGCCACCCTTCTGGAGAATGGCCCACCTCCCTCCCCCACCCGGAGCAATCTCCATCATCAAGTGCTTACGAGACGTGACTCGGCAAGCACTTGAAGCCAGAATTGCCTGACCAAGTATTAGCACAGCGTCAAGTTGGTTCCTCCACTTGTGAATGAGGAACAACCTCGTCCGCCTTGATCATTTGGCAAAGCATCGAACGAGGTCTTGTGGTTAGAGACTCTCCGACATTCTGGCATCATGACATCAATGGTCACTGATGACGATTGGAGTATAATTAATAAAGATGAATATTCTAAATAAAATATTTTAAAAATCAGAAATGAATAAACAACTTTAATAAAACATTTAAAATTTCATATAGCACTTGAAACGAGTAAGAAGGCCAGCTTTCGATGTGCATAAAAGCCTCTGGCATCATATAAAAAGTTTCCTTCAAGAATTTTGTTGAGAATGTACCCCACTTTACGAGTTTCATAGAGGAATAGTTATCTAATATCCACAAGACAGGGACATTCAATAAGTAAATGCAATAATACCGAGATACAACCGAATATTAACTATAGGATGCAACGGAGCTACTGCCAACTTGTATCTCTGGCAACGACTGTCATTTAGCGGGAAGTCTATATGGCTTCCAGGTCTAAGTGGCATGTTGCTCCCATTTCAATAACAACTCGTACTTGTCATAATTCTGGCGAGTCTCACGTTAAATGCAGTTGAATCACTGTGCTCCCCAAGTTCGAACCGAGTCATTTCAAATTCTTGAAAACATTCCCCTTCTATATTCCATCTCAGGAAATTATATAATGTAACATACAACATCTAATTTATGATAAATATTCATCGGTCGTACTAGATAACATACCTAATCTACTGGAAACATTAAATAACTTTTGAAAAAAAAAAAAAACAATGGAACAGCTTTAATTACAATAACTAGTCTATATACACACATTCATATATATATATATATATATATATATATATATATATATATATATATATATATATATATATATATGAAAGATATTTTTTGAATTCATTACCTCTCACAGTTTATTTCCTTTCCTGACTCGACTATTTTTCCCCTTTTGGTACCCCTGTGCTTATAGCATCATGCTTTTCCATCTAGGTTTGTAACTTCACTAATAATAATAATAATAATAATAATAAAAACAAAACACTAGGGCGAATTTGCATCATAAAATTCAGCAAAATTATTTATATTTCCCGTCGTTAAATGATTCAGCAGCAGGTTATCTCAATGAAACTCCAAGAAATTAACAGCCATATAAAATAGTGAACTTGCACCTGATGAGACTCTACAGGAAATAAAACGCTCATTTACCTCATGGCCACTTATCAAATCCTGTTTTTGAAAAGCACTTTATATTACTTTTAAATCCAAGGACTACTTAAAATGGTATTTGGGAACAGTAAATATAAATAAAGGTTAAATCGTTTAAAATGGCTTAGACAGGGTGAAGAATTGCCCCTTAAAAATTCTCTAATTGGATATAAAAAGAATTGAGAGAGAGAGATAAACAGATGAAGGAAACGTTACCTAAACGTAGCCATCAGCTGCTCGGTCGTAAACAACCCACTGGCAGATTGTTTATAAGCAGAAGGCCTATAGTTTACTATACACCGACTGCAATCATTAACAGCAAGAGAGATTAAAGAGTGAATGCCGAGATTCCGAATCAAATATCTTTCTTACCGCACCAAAGACACTCAAAGTTAAATTTGAAGTGACTAGGTTCCACTAGCAAATGGCGTTGGAAATAGAGGGGAGGGATTGTGGGGGGGGGGGGGGGCTGAGACATTTAGAATGACGTGCATACTACACTAGGACAAAAGAGACTTTTACAATACTAAGTGCCTCTAGAGCTCAAAGCGCTATTTTTTATTGTTTCAATGTCTTCTATAAACATTGTTCTTTTCACTTTAAAAAGGGTACTTTGATATAAGGACAAACGTAGTACGGTGGTTAGTTCATTTAACGCTAGGTCTCCAAGTTACAATTGGCTGGACTGGTACTGGAAAAAAAGGCCGGGAATCAACCACAAGCAAAAGCATTAAAATGTTAAAACCCAATCACAGAAAATAATTGAAATTCCAGCCAACCACGCCAAAAAATGAAGAGGATGTGTTTCTATATACTGGCTACAAAACGTCAAGGTTATTTACTATTCTTTGTCATACTATGGGTGATTTACTATCCATTGCTATGATATAATACCGAACTATAGACATACCTACTTACAAAATTCTTGGGGAATATTAAAACCCTTCAACAAATATCCAAACTTAGTTGCACAAAAAGGGGGACCCCAATCGACACAATATCATGTACAAAAAAATATAATTCAACAATTAAGTCACTCAATTGGATAGCACCGTTCCATATATTAAAAATGATAAAATTATGTCTTATTCATTCTCACCTCCACTCTACTGAAGAGAAAAGAGAGAGACCAGGAGGTGAACCTTCCTTTTAGAAGAGCAACCATATATCTCCCTTCACAAAGTTAACAATGGGACTCTATCACCATATAATGAATAAAAATTTGGCCCATAAGTTGATATGAAATATATGGTAAGAGAAACGGATATGGTAATGGTCATGTTTTGTGTATCTTTCAAGGTGATTCATCCTTGAGACAGCTCAATTAAAAATACGGAATATGGTAGTGACTATAATCTTACTTTCAAACGTGAAAGGCAAACTTGACCCGTGGAAAAATTTTAACCGATTTTTTTTCTAACTTCATCGAGAGAGAGAGAGAGAGAGAGAGAGAGACTTGCGTTCTACTTAGGGTGTGGCTTGCGTATGTTCAACCTGTCCATCGATCATGCTTACACTTATTTACAAGGCATCAGACAACTTCTTAAGATGCAACGCTTTATAAGTTCTTTCATGGGGTTTTATTTAAGGATATTCTTGGACTACCGCTTGATCCACTGCTCACAAAGGATCGTGTTTCCAGAGTGATTCTGAGACAATTGTAATAGTACCAAAAATGCCTGATTATCTCTATATGAAAAACAGAAATATCTACATATATCTATTTATTTCGTGTTTAACGCCAACAATCCAGACAGAATGAATTCCAGGGTACGATATAACGTCATCCAATCCGGGGACAGAATTTCTTATTACTGGCTTGTTTATGAGTATCTCCCCTATATAATAAAGAGCAAAATGTATGGCTACATATATATATATATATATATATATATATATATATATATAATATATATTATTTTAATTTTTCATTACTTCTTATATCGTTTATCTGTTTCCTTAGTTCCTTTCCTCCCTGGCCTATTTTTCCCTGTAGGAGCCCTTGGGCTTATAGCATCCTGCTTTCTAACTAGGGTTGTAGCTTAGCTAGTAATAATGATAATAATAATAATAATAATAATAATAATAATAGTAATAATAAACGTATATATATATATATATATATATATATATATATATATATATATATATATACACACACACACTTCTGTTATGCTCAGCTCTCCCCCTTCCTAGGGTAAGGGGAGAGGAGTAGTCATACCCTGGTGAGACGGGGGTGCATGTGTCTGCATATCTATCTAAATAATAAACCGTCACTTTGACAGGTCCCGGGTACTAGTCTAGAATAAAGATTCTTTAGAATAACTAGATCAAGGTTTAGGACGGTTCATTACAGCGTTGTCGTCTTGACCTTGTCTATTGCCAATTTCATAGTCGATTTTATGGTAAAGATAATAAAGTATTCTTTATAATGATCCAACAGGATTGAGAGCTGTTTGCCATGTATATAAAATACCCATTATTAGGAATGTATGATTTATGATGCAAAAGCAAAGAGATAAATCTTATACAAATACTCAAACATTCAAACTCATGTTTGTGTGTAGGAAAACAATAGGGGGGGGGGGACAGAGAGATAATGTCTTCTGAATATATTATCTTCAGTATATTATTATTAAGTACATTTGGCATCCATAAAAACAATGCTATCAAGATTATATATACTACTTTTAAAGAAACAAAAATGCCTGATTTTCTCACCAAAGAAATCTATTTTTCTCAGCTGTTGCCTTCAATGACTCAACCTAGAAAAACGGTACCAGACGTCGAGAACAATTAATTAAATGTTCTCACCTGATATTCTCCAAATTGATATAAGCCATGAAATAAGAGTTACAACAACACAAACAAGTATTTGGAAGGATCGCGACCAGCACCTGCATTCATTTATCTCTTTTTTTCCAAACAGTAGTGAGTTGGCAATTAAACAAACTGTCATTCAAAACACAACAAAAATTAGGACTGCCATTCGCTGCATTTTGTCTTCTGAGAACGATTCTGAATCCTGATATGAGAGGGACACTGGCATGCTATTTGTCAATGACGATGTCATCAAAGGATTTCATAATGAAGAGAAATTAACAAACAAAAAAACCTTTACGTATACTCAGTGCAGTAATGAAGAAAAATCTTTATGAACATGAAAAATTTACAAAATCTTTCATGAACGCACATTTCGCAATGTAAAATATGAATCAGACAAATGTGTACGCTATGTGATGAAACAACTATGTACACCCTGCAAGTATAAAGCGTCTGTTGTTTCAACCGGAAGGTTAAAGCAGCACGAAAAACGAATAAAAAGAACAATGACTAAAACACCACCGAACAAGAATTAAAAAATAACACCGAACAAAACGACGAGCAAAAGAGACGAATCATAAAAAACATGCAACGAAAAGACCAGCGAAAGAGGCGAATAAACCGACGGACAATAAATCTATCCGAAGAAGCCAACAAGGCAAAAGCGGCGAACAACTTGCAATCATGCAGGCCCCAACAGCGAACAAGTACCAAAAGGACGACAAGCGGAAGATAAGACCACGTCCGCATGATGCGGTAAAAATCAATTTGCATACAATCATCGGGATCAAAAGACAGCTCTGAACGCAAATTGCAAACGCTTCCACATAAATTTTGGCAACAGTGCAATATTGGGATGTGCGATTGCAAATCATCAAGAGCATAAGGCACTTTCTGCATTCTCCTCCAGAGCTTGCATTCTCCTCCAAAGCTCTGGCTCTGTCAAAACGGTACTATTGTGAACCACCCTACATAAATGGATCTCTGGAAACTGGATTGACATGGAGAATGTAAAAGGTAGAACAGTGGTAATATGTGATGGAAAATAAATATGAATTGGAAGAATAGCGATATTTGATAGGAATTAGACAAATGTTGAAACCATAGCTTTGTTTCCTGTAAGCTGGAACTACAGTGATTTTGGAATAAATTATAAAAGAATTACATAATGAAATTCATAGAAACTAGAACAGTAGTGATATCTAAATGGACTTAAGTCATATCTAAAGATATAGAAAGGGAATTAGAAACATTATTCATAACTGAAGATTTACCTAATAGGATTTGGGACAAAAGACATATTTGAAATATTCCAAATCAAAATGTATAATAACACTATATTACCAAATCAAACTCTTGACTTTGAGATGAAAAACAGAGGTATGTGAAAATTAAGTAATTAAAATAATGAGTGAAGATTTGTTAATAGGAATCTATATACCCAAAATACATGATGAAAAGCAGAATACAAAAAAAAAAATCAAATAGGCAAAATACAATGAAGCATTTTTCAAGTGAAACAAAATGGTTCTTACTTAATTTACAGCGTGCCAACCTTGCCGTTCCTGACCACGAATATGGCGACCAAAACCTCACCTGCAAAGAAAGAAAGTTAAACATTAGGAAAAAATCTTGATTATCGAAATATATAAAAGTATAAATATGTTAAAGATACTGAGAGCAACTGCCTTCGCTGTACATATGCCGCAGGAAGAATTCAAAGGGGTGAGAAATCTCGGAATATTTGAAAAATGTGATTAAAAGATTACAAGTAACAAGATAGCCTGAACATGTGGAAAGAATGGAGGAAGAATGCCGTGGAAAACGAAGGATATATGATGCAAGGTAATAAGAACCGTAATATGCAGAAAGGGGTACATTACATAAAAGACATGGGTAAATGATGCAGTACTTGGAAGAGGTGCAACACCCTACTGATGAGAATTCCGTTTATCCTCATATAGAGGCTTATGACACAAGTTTGCCGCACGTGGGGTTCATCCACCATTAAACGGTTAACTTATGAATGTAATCGTAACAGTTACGCTTTTTTTTCTGGAACCACATAATCTTATGAGAAACGATTTCATCATGAAAACACACACACACACACACACACACACACATATATATATATATATATATATATATATATATATATATATATATATATATATATATATATATATATATATATATACATACAAACGTGCAACCTTATGCCAAAGAGACTTGTTGACAGTTGGATGGAATAAGAGTAAGGTAAAAAATAACATCTATCCGTATATATATATATATATATATATATATATATATATATATATATATACATACACTACATATATATACATATACACTACATATATACAATATAGTGAACAAGTCTATGCACACAAACACAATGGTCTTAAAGAAAGAGCTTCGATCTCACCTTCTTCCACCTCCCACAAAGATAAGCACGATCGTGGCCCGTAAGCCGACACAAAGACTGACGGACACGGACATAAAGCGAGAAATAGCACAGCTCTGAAATCCTGTTACCCACACCCCATGCATCCTTTACTCCCATCCAATTGCCAGGGCACAAATCCCCACCCATAATTCACACGCTCTGCATTTCACCTCCTACCTCTCTCTCTGCAAGAGATTAGCCTGCTGGAGAAAGAGGCAACATTGCAAGAGTAACTGTTGTTGAAATCTCTCTATTCCGTCCCCTTCTCTCTACCTCAGGGATAACATACATTATTATTATTATTATTATTATTATTATTATTATTATTATTATTATTATTACTTGCTAAGCTACAATCCTAGTTGGTTAAAGCAGGATGCTATAAGCCCAAGGGCTCCAATAGGGAAAATAGCTCAGTGAGGAAAGGAAATAAGTAAATAAACTATAAGAGAAGTAATGAACAATATAAAAAATTTTACGACCAATAACACCATTAAAACAGATCTTTCATATTTATAATATGGACTATACAAACTTAAAAAAGCAGGATAAACCCCTTGGCACACTATTCCATTTACCAAAACTTCACTCAGTCTTGCGCACCTTCACTATTAAGCCATACCGTTTCCGAACCTTCTCGAAGCCTCCCTCTCTGGCTTCTCCCTCCTAATACTTCTGAATTTTAACATTTCACCAATATATAATCTTCAGATTTTATCCACAAGACCAAAATCCAAACGCTTTGCTCCTACCCTTTCCCTTAGCTTAGGCAAACCGTTTTACCTTAGTATCCTAGCCACATCTTTCATTTCCTATTTTCATCATATTTACTATAGAAAATTTTCCTCCCAGGTTGCAATCTTATATTTTTCATTATAATTCAAAATCAATATTTTCCTTATATAGACAGGAATTTCTTCACCTTTAAGGGAGATAAATGTGTGTGTAGAATTCGTAACTGGGCAAGCTCATACGGGATTGTAACCC